>NC_041222.1:21065702-21143297 GCF_002837175.3 Physeter macrocephalus
GAGGGAGGAGATATGGGAACATATGTATATGTATAACTGATTCACTTTGTTGTAAAGGAGAAACTAACACACTATTGTAAAACAGTTATACTCCAATAAAGATGTTAAAAAAAAAAAGTAATTATACAAAAAAAAAAAAAATTCCATGTCTCACTTAGCTTTAGTAACCCCATTTGTTCTTTTGTTCCTTCACCCTAGGCATAGTAATAATGACTTATCCCTTACTATGAGTGTCTGAATCCACCCTGATGGATTTATGACTTTCACTCTTGAAATAAACTTACTATATTTTTAAAGTTGATTTATTGGATTATATGCATTTGTTCAACAAAATAACATGTTTTCTTGCATTTTTAGTTTTCAGTGTTATTATGAATTGTCTTAGCTTTCTGTGCCTTCATGGGTAGTTGTATTATTGAAACTGTTTTAGGAGATGTTGGCCAGGTACCAATTTAAATCTTACATATTTAATTTGAAAATAATATATTTTAGTATTATGATAAGAGTTTTTTCTCAAAGTTTAGAAAGTGTTTGAAATATAATTATTCCTACACCATTCCTCTGCTTAAAATATTTAAATGGCCTGCATTGCTCACAGGATAAAGTTAAAGTTCCTTTACAACTGCGATTTTCAAAGTGTGGTTCATACACTTCTCAAATATCCTTCCAGGAGATCGGAGCAGTCAAACCTATTTTCATAATAAAGCAAAGACAGTATTTGACTTTTTCATTGCCCTGACATTTACAATGACGGTTCAACCACTTGAACATATAAACTGCTTGTGCTTTAGCATGAATCCCAATAGCAGTGACAAACTAGAGCAAGTAGTCTATGAAATCTTCATCACATGAATTTGCCAAAAAAAAAATTAAAAAGCAGCAAATTTCACTTCAGAATGTACATAATGATGTATAATAGTACAAATTATTAATTTTATTAAATCTTAACCATTGAGTATATGTCATTTTCTATGTCATGAGACTGGAAGTTCATATAAAGCAGTTCTACTATATACCAAAGTGTGACGGTTATCTCAAGAAAAGGTATCTGTGCAATGGTACAGGTTTTGTAGTGAATTAATGGCTGTTTTTTATGGAATGCTATTTTTATGTGGCTTTTTAATGAAACGTCATTTTTACTTGGATGAATGACTAAGAGAAAAACTACCATTATTTAATCCTGAGTAGGATTCTCAAAAATGGCAGATGTGCTTTCAAAAATGAACTAAGAAAAGCTACCACTTCAAAGAAAACAACTGCCAATATGTGTTTCCAGTGATAAAATTTGAGCTTTCAGGCAAAAAAAAAAAAAAAAAAAAAATGTTTTGGAAAATGTGTATTTACCATAAGCTTCACACTTTTTAAATAATAAAGGTTTTTCTGAGGAGAATGGTGATGCTATTAATGAATACCATTTTTTAAGATATTGTGTAGTGAAATGAGTCACCATTTGAAAGAGCTGCATAATGAGTCAGTGAACCAATATTTTCCAAATAACCAACGTACAATGTTATGAAATTATTCATGGGCAAAAGGTTAGGTTCATTCAAGATGCAAGACAGAAATGTATTTTAATGTAAACTTGCAAAAAGTTAATTTACATGATTTTTGATTTTATACTGCTAACCTTATGAAACTACTCATCAAATTTTGTATCAAAGAAAATCCAAAATTATTTAAAATATCTATTAAAATACTCTTCCCTTTCCCAACTACAAATCTGTGTGAGATCAAATTCTCTTCAAGTACATCAACCAAAAAATACTGTAACAAATAAAATGCAGAAGACTATATGAGCATGTAGTTGTTTTCTATTAAGCCAGAAATTTAAAAGATATTTTTAAAATGTAAAATAATGCCATTCCTTAAACTAAGTTGGGGGTTTGGAAAATACAACTATTTTTTTCATAAAATCATTATTTATGCTAACTCTGCTGTGTTTATTATTATTTTCAAATTAACTAATAACTATTTGTAACTTTTGCCTTAATTTCTAATATGGCAATACATATAGATACAGCCCACATAATCAAAAGTTGTTGGAGTTCTCAATGATTTTTAAAATTTCAAAATAGTCTAGGTTTAACACGTTTGAGGAGTAAAAAATGTAATATTTCATCCATGTCTATTTTTCCAGCCTTATTTATTACCACCAATACCACCTCTCTAAACATCCAAAGTATCAGTTTTCATATTGCCTGAACAAACAAGTTTCCCTCTGCTTCAAGTGCTCTACCAGACCTTCTTGCCTCTGAAATGCAGGGCTGAGTATACCAAGATTAATGTCCTTGACTATTGCTGATTTCTGTGGTTCATTTAATAGAGTGTAATTGCAGTATGAGTATATATTTGGGATCTATGGAAGTGTTGAGAGCACAGATATCTACTATTCTTATTTCTTCTTTATTAAACGTTGTGGGTTTGGGTTGGGGGAGGATAATGGAAATGAATAGTTGGCTTAATTAAAAAAAAATCAAGTGTGATTTGATTTATCTATATGAGACCAGACTTCTCCAAAAGGATAGAGACATGAGCAGCATGTATCTTATGAATTTTTATGGAAATTAGAATTATTGGATTTGTAAAGTGCTGAATACTATATCTGGGAGGCTAAAAATGACATTTAATAATGGCAAAAAATATCTATGTAGAACTAAAATTTTATGATAATAAACAAAACAGATGCCTGAAAATTCTTAGGAGTGAAATGGCTGAAAAGAAGTTCAGAAGCCAAGCTCAAAGTATCCTATATTTATGCATCCATGCACAGAGAAGCATATAAACCTGAAGATTTAACAAAAATTGCCAAAAGTCATAGTATAGATATCAGCAGTCTTAATGGAATGAAAATCATGATTATGGCAGGGAAATAGCATGCCTTATCCACAGGAAATGAAGAAAGGATGAAAGATATCAAGAGTAGACCAAGAAATAATTCATTTGTATAGAAGTACACAAAACTTACATAAGAAATTGATGAAAATTTTCAGGATGAGGATAAATTAGAGGGGTATAGATATGGTATTTTGATGGATAATTTGGAATACTCAAAAATTCTTACAAGGAATAATTAAACTAAGAGAGATCCAACAGGGTAAAATTATTTAATTATAGTAACTTTGAAATGATAACTTTGAAATAAACCAAATTTTTATAAAAACAAATGAAAAAGTGTTTATAAATATATCCACCGTAATGTAATTATGAATATCATGATGATGTAGTCCCTTTAGTATTTCTCCCATTCTCAATTAAAAGAGAGGCTTTTGGTCCAACCAGCCAGATTTTTCAATAGTCCACTATCATATAAAGGACATTTAAAGAGTAAAAAATATCAAGCATTATAACAACTAGATAGAATATATGCTGGATAGTATACTAGACGGTTTCAGTCAACCTTTTCCTAATGGAAAAGAGTACATGAGTGCAGCCTTATTTTGCACAAGATACTTTGCATTTTGATTTTTACCTATTTTTATATCTTTATTATGTAACCGATGCCAATTAATATTTGAAACTATAGAAACTATAAAGATGTAAGAAAAACTCACCACCAATTCCACCACCTATTAAATAATAACTAACATTAAGCATATTTATCTTTAATATTTCTTATGTTTTTAAACTTACTAAATTTTAGTTAAAACTTACTATCCGGACGCGCAGGCCCAGCGGCCATGGCTCACGGGTCCAGCCGCTCCGCGGCATGCGGGATCTTCCAGGACCGGGGCACGAACCCGTGTCCGCTGCTTCGGCAGGCGGACTCTCAACCACTGCACCACCAGGGAAGCCCACTATTTTATATTAACTTACTTATTAGTTTGATATAGGTTTAGACTTAATGTTCAGTTTCAAAGACACTAGAGAGAATTTCTGTATACATTTCACCCAGATTCCCCTAAGGTTAACATCTTACATAACCAGGGTACAGTGATCAAAACTATGAAATTAACATTGCTTTGATGCTGTTAACTAAACTACAGACTTTATTCAGATGTCATCGATTTTTCTGCTAATGTTGTATTATGGTTCCAGGATTTTATCTAGGATACATTGTATTTAGTTGTTATTTCCTCTTAATCTTCTGCAGTTTGTAATATGCTTCAGTCTTGTATTTCATAACTTTTGAAGAGTATTGGTCAAGTATTTTGATGAATGTCTCTCAATTTGGTTTTATCTGATGTTTTATCATAATTAGATTGAGCTATAAATTATTGCGAAGACAATCACAGATATATTTGAACAAAATTGAAAGTATTCCCCTTAAACAATTTTGAAACTTTATTTTCTCAAGATATTATGTCATATGCTTTCTGGCCATATCAATGACACTTTTCATGGGCATTATTTTCTAATTGAGAAAATTATAGGTAAGTAATAATAGATTACATCTACTAATAATAAACTAGTACAATAATATGATGGCAAGATTTAGATAATGTAAAAAGGCAGTTACAAATCATTAATGATGTCTAATATCATCAGGGATGATTAACTGGGTAGGCAGAATTTGAGATGGGTTTTGCAAGGTAGGGGAAATGTTGCTAATTAGGCATGTTGAAACTAAATATCAGGCAAAAAAAGTGAGTTAGAGAAATAATGGAAGTGGGGACACACAGGATGGCATGAAGATACTATAAGGAGATTATCCAGCTGATTTTCAAAACATTTCACAACTCTTACTATATTCTAAAAGCATTACTATGAAACATCTGTCATTATCTATTTTAATTAATGAAATTGAGACAAAAAGAAATTGAATTATTCTTTAGTAGATCGCCTTCTGTAGATAGGGCAAGAAGAACCAAGCCCAGACAATTTGGATTTCTAATTTTATTGTCTATCACATTTTTGGGGTTTAGCATTAACTTGGTATAAATTGGTGATGCAATAAAAAAATCATTCCATCTAAATCATGTCTTCCCTCTTTTTAAATTCCTGTTTTGCTTTATCTCTTAAACAGCTGAAATAGTTAATTTTTTTTTCTCAGAAATCATATTTTTAAGCCTTTGAATACCTATGAGTATTTCCTTTCTGCTGCCTTTACATGTAAGGGAACACTTGTATCAGGAAACATTTGGGGGTCAACATCTTTCATCAAAATGCTACAGAAAGTGGTTTTATGGAATTCAGTATTACTGAGAAGACTGACAAAATCCTGACATTTATCATTATTTTTAGATAATTTAGTAAGACAACAAAACGTAAAACAAATTTTAAAAAATAGGTTTGATGCACAGTGGTTTTACTTAATTTCAATAGGTAATGCAGTCAGATTTTCCATAAAATTATATGCACACTTGTTTGTATATAATTTTCTTTCAGGCCCACTATCATCTATTTGCCTCGGTCTTCCCCATGCCATCCATAAGTAATCCCCATTATCAGTTTCTTATGTATCTTTCCAGCATTTCTTTATATGTGTATATGTGTGTAACATATATATTTTCATACACAGTATGCATTCTTATTTAATACCAAATGGAGTCTAGTATTTATACTGTTCTATATCTAACATTTCCATATAAAATAAATATTGGAGATTTTTCCACAGAGAATTTATTATTATTTTTAAAACTACATAGTAGTCGATTATCTTGCATGCAGAATTTAGCATATATTAAGCCACGAAAAATATTTAGTAATTATGTACGTTAGGATAAGAGCTCAGATAATTATTAACAGTTTGTCTTCATCTAATTGAATGTCCAGTGGGACACTGAAAAACTGTGTGGAACATGGGTCAATTCTTCCAAGTATAGGAGGAATATTCTGCCTTTTGCATCTGTCTAATATCCTTGGCATCTAATCACAAAATGTCATTAATTCACCAAAATCACTGGGAAAAATAGCAAGTACCCTAAGGATTTCTAAAATAATTCTAGAGGGAGCTGTTGTCCCAGTTGACAACCATTATAATCACAGAATAACTAATACTAAAGTTTCTGCCTCATAAACGTTTGACAATTAATTAAAAAAACAAATAAAATGGCCTAAGATTAGAATAGTTACAAAGAGTAATTTTGGTTTGTATCTAACTACTTTTTGATGATTAGTCCTGTCCAACAGTTGAATGGTCTTTTGCCAAGGCTCTGGTCCATGGAGAGAATGTTAGAGAAGGTTGTCAGTCAGCTAGGTCTTTTATGATGTCAATTCTGAGGTTGGAGCAATGCTGTGTTTAAGGTTCCCTGAAAAATGTGCCATCTGGTACATTCTGAGATTGATCTAGATGAGTAAGATGTTATACTAGATGACCTTCTAACACTCAAATGTTACAATTTCTAACATGAGATATTCCCTAAATATTTATAAAAACCCTGAGGATGACTGAAGAAAACAAATCCCGATTATAATGTACTTCCCATGCTGCTATTTCAATCATTTGCTTTCATATATATGACATTTTTTGGGGAACTAAAAGGTTTGAAGATTTCGGGTTGTCATTCTTTCACTCACATTTCACAACTAATTTTAAGAAATAAAAGGACATGTTATATTAACTTTGCTTGTATTGAGTGATGTAGATTGTAGTTTCAATAACTAAGCACAGCCCAATTAAAGTCATGCATTCAGTGCTGAAATGTAACATTAAATCAAACACTAGACATTTTAATTCATGTTTTAGTACTTTCAGGTGGTTGTATGAAAACATTAGTCATCATAAGCTGCTCACTGTGCTCAATAATGTAAGATCACCTGTCTGTCTTTTCAACTCACACCTGGAAATCACATTCATTCTGCCTACTGCTCTCATCATACAGTTTGGAAAAACAGAAATACAAGATCATAATTTAATTTCACATCACCTCCTAATCTTCCAAAAATATTTTTCTTTTGAGATACAGATATATAAATAAATGCATTCTCATTATGAAATCAGTGATTTTAGAAAGTTTTATGAACCAAATAATCCTTGGGTTATTTTATAAATTAACCATATTTTAATTATAAATACATACACATTTTGTAAACCCTGACTTTATGGAATATTGGTATTTTATATTGGGTTCATTTGCCAGCACCCTGATGGAAATGTCATCTCATTATATATTAAAAACCTTAAAATATATGACTTTGGAATAAATAATACTTGGGAAATATTCTATTTTTGCTATCTATTAACTGCGGAAACTCGGTCATGTTATTTAAACTTGCTACACTTCTGTTTCCTCATCTGTAAGGTATAAATACAAGCATCTTTCTTCCATGGCTAGTGAAAGGAATCATCATTATACATATATATATATTTTGTACACATAAGCCCTTGGTAAATGGCATCTCTTATAATCAACCACTTCTCTTCTATATGATACTATTTTTTTTAATGCCAGCCATAATGATTCCTCTCTTCCCATCCCACTTTATCCAATCATTGTCAGTTGATATCTTTCTACCTTTAGGCAGAAAGTGAAATTACTAAAATAAAATTCACAGAATAGGGGTCTAAATGTAGCATATTCTAAGTGGATTCTTTAGTCCAAATTTCTAAAGTGTTTCATGTGAGAGCACTGCTGTTAGCAGTATATACTGAGAAAAAGAATTTTCCACATATTCTAAGGTTTTAAAATATTAGAGAGATTTAACATGCAAGTTAGTTCCTGAAGAGATAATGAAAATCTTCTAGAAACCTAAGGCCTGGGAAGTAAACTCTAACCTAACTACCATCTGAGAAGAAAATCTGAAATAGCCATGTAAACATTGTAGAATAAGAAAAATCATAAATCCTGTCTGAATGAAAATACAGAATCCAGCAAGATTCCTTGCTTAATGCCTAGTAATGAGAAGAAAATACAATCTTACCTGAAGACTACTAAATAATACTTCAGATGAAATAAAGGGATCGTTAACTTATAGATTCAAAGAAATAATATACATTCAAAAACTATAGGAGCTGTAAGAATATATATGTTTGGCATAATAAAAATACAATAGTAATATGTGACTTTTTTTCATACTATTTCCATAGTTATATCATAAAGAGGCATGTATGCAGGCAGAATTGCTACAGCTATTTTTGTAAAACAAGCTACCATAATGGAATACCACACTTACCTATGAAATTTTCCCCTAAAATAGAAAAAACGGAAAATGCCAAGTATTGGTGAGGATATAGAACAACTGCAACTCTTCTCACTGCTAGTGAGAGTATAAGTTAGCACAGCATTTTGGTAAACCGTTTTACATTATGTACTAAAGCTGGATATATGCATACTCCATTACCTAAAATTCCATGTCCAATTATATATCCAATATAAATGTACAGAGAAATAATTTTATCTAAAAGAATTAAAATATTCATGGCAGCATTATATTAATAGTAGTCAAAAAACTGAAAACATCACAAATGCTCATCAGCAATAAATGCTTTTAAAATTATGGTATATTCACACAATGAAATACTGTACAGCCAGAGCCAGTGTCACATGAGTGCCACCTGGGAAGTCACATAGAGCCCTTCACTCAAAAGGGCCCTGTGCTTGCTTGGTTTACTATTATGTTGTCACCATCTCAAATTCTTAATAAATTTTAAAAGGGTTTCTGAAAATTACGTAGCTGGTCTTGCATACATCAATGAGAACATATAACCTACAAGTATATGCAAAGATATGTATGAATATCCCAAGCAAAATATCACATAAAAATACATATTTTATTATTCCAACCAGGTAAAGTAAAACAGACAAGAAGAATTAATTCTGTTAGAAGTCAGGGGAGAGTTTAGTAGCTAGAATTGGATCATGAGGGAGATGATTCTGGGATATTGGTGAACCACATTTCATAATCTGAGTCTCAGTTACACATGTGTTCGCTTTGTGAAAATTCATTGAGCCATATTCATAATACCTGTTCACATTGCTTTATGTATACTACACTTCAATACAAAAATAAAATGAAGATCACCGAAACCTTGGTGTGTGAAAATAAGTAAAAGTAGGAGTAGGAAGAGAAGGAGGAGGAGTAGAAGAAAGAAATGAAGAATGATCTACAAAATTTAAATATAACATAATAATAAGCCAGTCATTATTTCATATACTCTGATGATGGTATAGTGCTCTTGGACTACCAATTCTTAGTCTACCTTCCTTGGTTTGTATCTCTTAATGAGACTCAGGATTGGGCATTTATAAATACATGGCCCTGTTCTTTGTTTTGTAGTTTTTAATGTTTAATCAACTTTATTGAGTTTAACTTACATACAATGAAATTCACTTATTTTACTTTTACAATTCAATAGGTTTTGATGAATGTGGATGACCAGCAAACCTTCATCACAGAGTGTTGAACACTCCCACTACCCCAAAAAGGTCCTTCAAGCTCCTTTGAAGGCAATCCCCATCTACCACTGCTAGCCTGAGCAACCACCAATCTTTTTTCTATTACCATAGTTTTGTCTTTTCGAGAATATGAAATACGTGGAGTAATATATTAGGCAGGCTTCTGAATTTGGCCTCTTTAACACAGCATAAAGCTTTTGAGATTCACCCATGTTGTTTTGTGTATTAGTAGGATTATTTCCTTTAAATTGCCAAGTAGTATTTCATTGTATGTGCCACAATTTGTTAATTTTCACAGTTAATTTATTTGTGGGCATTTTGGCTGTTACCACTGTTTGGTAATTGGGAATAAAGCTGCTGTGAACATTAGTGTACAAGTTTGTATGGATCTGTATTTTCATTTCCTTTTGGTAAATACATAGGAGTGTGATTGCTAGGTTATACAGTAAGTATATACTTAACTAAAGTGCCAAATGTGCTCAAAGTGGTCATACCATATTGTATTCACACCAGCAATGTATGAGAGGATGAGTTGTTCCACATTCTCTATGACACTTGTTATTGTCAATCCGTTTGATTTTAGCCAATTTAGTTGATGTGTAGTAGTAACTTCTTGTGATTTTATATGTACTTATCTAATGATGAGTAGTACATTTTAGATATCTTTTAATGTGCTTGTTATGCATACATCTTTATTGACAAAGTTTCTTTTCAAGATATTTTTTCCTATTTTTAAAAATGTATATGGTTTGTCTTCTCATTTTTATTTGCAAGAGTTCTTTATGTATTCTGGATATGAGACTCCTATCAAATACATGCTTTGTAAATGTTGTCTCCCAGTTTGTGGTTCACCTTTTCATTTCTTAAGTATCTTTCAAATAGGAAAAAAAAAGTTTATTACTGATGGTGTTCAATTTATCACTTTTTTCTTTTACAGTTCATTTTTAAAGAATATCTAAGAAATCTTTCCCTAACACAAGGACATAAAGATTATCTCCTATATTTTTTTGAAAAGTATTATAGCTTAAAGTTCTTATATTAGGCCTATAATCCATGCCAAGCTTCTTTATCTTTTTCTTTTTTTATTTTTATTTTTGGTACATGCTGTGAGGTAAGTTTTGAGGTTTACTTATTTATTTTCAAATGAACATCCAGTTATCTTAGCACTATTTCTTAAGAAGATGATCACTGACACATTTGCGGAAGATCAGTTTACCAGCCAATCTCTGGCTCTGGCCCTTTCTCCCCATACAATCCCATAAGAATAAGTTCCTATATTCTTATTCTTCCACTATGGGCCTAGACCCTGCCAAGTTTGTTCTCCTCCCCTTGCATGGGCACTTCCAAAAACCTTAACTGGGCCCCCAAGGCAAACTCCACCCTCCACCACCAACCTTGGCTCTCCAAAAGAAGGGAGAAACAACACCTGAATTATGATAAGCTCAGCCATTACCATTCTGGTTATCCACCCAGCCCTCCTTCAGGCTGAAGCTGGCCTAGATTATCTCTTAAATCTAAGCCATGTACTCTGTCTTCAGTAAGGTATTTGTTCTGGAAACACTTCACTGCCATACCTTCACCTCTATCTGATGCTGGGCCAAGATGCCCAAGGTTACAGAGAAAGACCAGACAAAGGGCAATCAATGGTCATTTGACATGAGCCTAATCACAGCCCACACACAGATACAGAAAGGGCAGGGGTACACATCATCACTGCCAAGATTCTGGGAATCTCATCCTATGGTATTAATCTAACTGGTGGCCGAGGTTGCAACCACTGCCCACTGAGAACTTCAGCATCAAAGATGTGCCAGGGAAAGGGGCATTCTAGTGTTGTCTGCTGCCCATCCACAAGCCTAGCTCTGGATAGCATGGGGATTGGGTGGAAGCAGTTCCCCTGCAGCCCTTGCTATCCTGTGAGAAGGATCTAAGTCCTCTCCACCTCCTCCCCATTCTGTTGGACAGCTTCAGTTTCAGGGAAAATGAAGGAGAATTCTGGGTCCATACCCCTCTCAACCTTGAGCCCTGGGCCAGGCCCCTCCAAAATGCTTCAGGGTATGATGGGCAGAGGTTTGATAGGTAGGCACAGGGCTTTGCCTACTTCCAACTAGCCCATTACAGTTTCAACATAGCAATGACCCTAGTCACTAGGCATGCCCTCCATGGCCTTTGCACCCACCCAGCTCCAGCACACTGGGGTTGCCCAGTGCTTATATGTCTCTCTTTCTCCACTACTCTGGAACCTAGAGGTCCTCTTCCAGAGGGTACCACTCAATAAAAGCATTTGTGAGTTAGCCATTCTCAGACCTGGCCTTGCCAGGGTAATGTTTGCCCCCAAACCCAGTTGACTGATCCCCTGAGACATTCTGTAATTGCCTCCTAGGGAGGGCATGTCCTCCCTTTCCATCCCTTTCCCACAAATCCAAGTCCTCCCCCAAGCGTTTGTGGACAAGAATACCAAGACCAATACAGTGTCTACAGACACACAGCACCCTTTCAAAATCAGGCAGCAAACAGGCTAAGCATCCAAAATATTTATTGGGCTACTTCATGGCTAAGATTCTGGTCTAGCTGGGTAAAATCCTGACCTTGATGGACAGTCATTCCTTTTCTTAATGCCCAAGAGGCTAGGATGGAAAGAGGAAGATGTATCTAGAGTAGCTCTTCCTGTTTCCTTCCCATTCTGATCTTCTCAACTTATCCATGTATCTCTCCATTCATGATCATCTGTCACCACACTCTCCCTGACTCCAGGCTGAGTGAAGGGGAAGCTAATTACAGTCCTTACTAAATTATCTGGGAAGACAGAGACAGCACCTATTTTTTGGTAGGTAGGTAGGGGTGGAAGGCTGAGGAATTAAGACTGGATCACATATTGTCTTCATGAATGTGAGGAAAATAACAATAAAAGAACTTGCATCAAAAAAACCACAAAATATCCATGACCATATATGTGTGAATCTATTTCTAACCTCTCTGTTTCATTTATCTGTATATATCTTTTTACCCTAACCCAACATTTTCTTGATTACTGTAGCTTTATAGAAAGTCTTAAAATCAGCTAATATAAGTCTTCCAATACTGTATTTCTGTTTGAAAATTTTCTGTTCTAGATCCCTTTGAATTTCCACATAAATCTTGAATTTTAATTAGGTTTGCATTGAATCTATAGATCAATTTAGGAAAATCTGACATCTTAACATCTCTTGACTCATGAAAATGATGAATCTCCCTACTTATTTATGTCTTCTTTGATTCCTCTCCTTGAGGTTTTATAGTTTTCTTGCACAGAACTGAATAAATTTGTTCCTAAGTATTTCATGACTTTCTTGAATATGGTATTTTTAAAATTAAATTTCCAATTGCTTGTTACTAACATATAGAAATACAATTTATTTTTACATAGTAGCCTTGTATTTTGTGACCTTGCTAAATTCACTTATTCTAGTAGTATTTTTGTAGATTCCATAGGAATTGCTATATAGATAATCATATCATTTGTTACATGTTTTACTTTTTCCTTTCTAATATTTTTTTTTATTCCCTTTTACTGCTCATTACTAGGAAGGACCTAGATTATAGACGAGAATACAGACAATATCTCTGCCTTACCCTAATTTTAAGGGGAAACTGTTCAATTTGTCACTATGTTAAGTTTGGCATTAGCTGTAGGTTGTTCATGAATAACCTTTACTGGGTTGTGAAACTTTTCTTATAGTCCTACTTTGCTGAGGGTTTTTGTTATGAATTGGTATTGAATACTGTCAAATATTTGATATACACCAATTGAAAAAATCAAATTGTTTTCCCTTTATTTTCTTAATATAGTGAATTATATTGTTTGGTTTTCTAATGGCAAGCCAATTTTGCAATTCTGGGATAAATCATACTTAGTCATCAAGTATTTTCTTTTTTAAATATTTCTGGAGAGGATTTGCTAATATTTGTTAAGGATTTTGGCATCTATATCCTTGGAGTATATCGATTAGTACTATTCTTTTCTTGGTAATGTTTTTAGTATCAGGTTAATTTTGATTTCATAAAATAAGTTGGGGATGGTCGCTCTTGGGAAAAATTCATATAGACTTTTATTATTTCTTCCTGAAGTGTTTAAGAGAAACCATCAGTAAAGGCATCTGGACTTGATGTTTTCTTTCAGGAAAATTTACTGTTCATTAATTTCATTTTCTTTATAAATATAAGGCTTTTCACATTATTTATTCTTGAGTAAGCTTTGGTTGTTTGTATCTTTTAAATAATTTTAAAATTTCATCTATGTTGTATAATATGTTGAGATAAAATTTTAATAACATCCCACTCATTATCTCTCTAATGTCACTATTCTATACAGTGATATCTCATTTTTCATTCCTGTTATTAGTAACTTATGTCTTTATTTTTCTTTATCACTCTGTTCAGATGTCTATCAATTTTAGTGACCATTCCAATAACCCTTACTTAGCATCAGTGGATTTCTCTATTATTTTCTGTTTTTCTATTCCATTGATTTCTGTTCACATTTTTATTATTACTTTCATTATGCTTACTTTACTTTTCTTTGTCTACATTCTTAATCACTTTGGACTTTTATTCTTTACTACGATAAGCATTATAAACATCCTTTTATGCATTGCTTTAACAATTGCCCACACACTTTGATATCTCCTGTTTCCCTTTTAATTCACTTCAAAATAATTCTAACTTCCTTTAGATCTCTTCTTTGATTAATGTCATTTACAAAAATGTTTTTAAATTTTGAATTATGTAGAAATTTTCTAGATCTTTCTATCAATTTCTAGCTTAACTGCATTTTGGCTAGAGACCATACTTTATAATTTCAATATTTTTAAACTTGAGATTTATTTTTATGGGCTAGCATACTGTCTGTCTTCATGAGCTATCCATGTGATCTTGAAAAAAATACGTATTCTGCTGCTGTTGAGTGGAGAGTTCTATAAAGGTCAAGTGGGTTGACTTATTCACAGTGTTACCAAGTCTATTAAATCCTTACTCATCTAGTCTATCAATTTCTAAAAGAGGAGTGCAGAAATATGGTCCAAATTCCCATTTAGTGTCTTTTTCTCTGCCTAAAGAACTTCTGTTAACATCAAGTGCAAGTCCGACAGATTTTTTTTCCAACTTTTAACACTTTAGAGATGCAATTTCATTGTCTTCTTGCTGGCATAAGTTTTCACGAGAAGTGTGCAAAACTTTCATTCTTCTGTAATGTGTCTCTTAGGTTGCTTTTATAATCTTTTTCTTTATTACCATTATTTACAATTTGATTATGTTTTGCCTGGAATGCATTCTGGGTTTTTTTTGTTTTTTTTCTGTGTTTCCCACATGGGATTTGTTGAGCTTCTTTGTTGAGTTAGAGTTTTCATAAAAATTGGAGCATTTTCAGTCATTCTTTCTGGTTTGTTTTGTCTTGATTCCTTTCTATTTTCCGGACTCAAATTATACACATACTGAACCACTTGAAATTTTCCAACAGGTCACTGAATCTATGTTTATTTCTCTCTCTGGGCATCATTTTGGATAGTTTCTATTTTTACATGTCCAAAGTCTCTGAACTTTTCCCCCACAGTCTCTAATAGTCTATTATTTTTACCCGGGCATTTTTCATTTCAGATGGTGTATTTTTCATCTCTAGAAGTTTCATTGTTGTTGTTGCCTTTGCAATTGTCCTTCCATTTTTTTACTAACGTCCCCCCCTAATTTGTTCATAGCTTGCTTTGTATCATTGTGTATATTTATAACAAATATGTAATGTAAATATTCAAAATATTTATAAAGTTTTATAGTTCTTGTTGGCTTTTTCTTTGTAATGATTCTTATTTTTCCTGTTTCTTTGCATGCCTAGGAATTTTTCATTTGATTACAGATTGAAGTTTTGATTGTTGAGTGCTAGATTTTCTTGTATTCATTCAGTTTGCATTGGACTTTGCCATGGCACACTGACAAATGCCTTGGGATTAGTGATCCTGTAAAAGCTGTTAAAATAGACTCAGAGCAGCTTTTACTCTCCCACTGATTTTGCCCCATTATTAAGTTGTGACACCTCTGAGGACTTACAAAGGTATTTTTCTACCTGGTAGGAACACAAATCCTTCCCAACATGTGGGAAAACAGGGAATTTTTCAGCCTTTCTGGTACTTATTTTCCTGGCATTATGGAGTTTTAGCTCATGTGGGTGCAAGTCAGTACTCATCCAAAAATTTAAAGGAATTACTTGGAGTTGCTCCATATTCCTGTATATCTCCCCTTTATGCAGGAGTCGTGTGGCTGACAGGGTCTTGGTGCTCCGGCCAGGTGTCAGGCCAGTGCCTCTGAGGTCGGAGAGCCAAGTTCAGGACATAGGCCCACCAGAGACCTCCAATCTCAACGTAATATCAAATGGTGAAAGCTCTCCCAGAGATCTCCATCTCAACACTAAGACACAGCTCCACTCAACGACCAGCAAGCTACAGTGCTGGACACCATATACTAAACACCTAGCAAGACAGGAACACAATGCCACCCATTAGCAGAGAGGATACCTAAAATCATAATAGGGTCACAGACACCCCAAAAACACACCACCACATGCGGTCCTGCCCACCAAAAAGACAAGGTCCATCCTCATCCACCAGAACAGAGGCACTAGTCCCCTCCACCAGGAAGCCTACACAACCCACTGAACCAACCTTAGCCACTGGGGGCAGGAACCAGAAACAACGGGAATTACGAACATTCAGCCTGTGAAAAGGAAATCCCAAACACAGTAAGTTAAGCAAAATGAGAAGACAGAGAAACACACAGCAGATGAAGGAGCAACGTAGAAACCCACCAGACCAAACAAATGAAGAAGAAATAGGCAGTCTACCGGAAAAAAATTAAGAATAATGATAGTAAAGATAATCCAAAATCTTGGAAATAGAATAGAGAAAATACAAGAAACGTTTAACAAGTACCTAGAAGGACTAAAGAGCAAACAAACATGAACAACCAGGAAGCCTACACAACCCACTGAACCAACCTTAGCCACTGGGGGCAGGAACCAGAAACAACGGGAATTACGAACATTCAGCCTGTGAAAAGGAAATCCCAAACACAGTAAGTTAAGCAAAATGAGAAGACAGAGAAACACACAGCAGATGAAGGAGCAACGTAGAAACCCACCAGACCAAACAAATGAAGAAGAAATAGGCAGTCTACCGGAAAAAAATTAAGAATAATGATAGTAAAGATAATCCAAAATCTTGGAAATAGAATAGAGAAAATACAAGAAACGTTTAACAAGTACCTAGAAGGACTAAAGAGCAAACAAACATGAACAACACAATAAATGAAATTAAAAATTCTCTAGAAGGAATCAATAGCAGAATACCTGAGGTAGAAGAACACATAAGTGACCTGGAAGATAAAATAGTGGAAATAATTACTGCAGAGCAGTAAAAGAAAAAAGAATGAAAAGAATTGAGGACAGTCTCAGACACCTCTGGGACAACATTAAATGCACAAACACTTGAATTATAGGGGGCCCAGAAGAAGAGAGAAAAAGAAAGGGACTGAGAAAATATTTGGAGGGCTTATAGTTGAAAACTTCCCCAATATGGGAAAGGAAACAGTTAATCAAGTCCAGGAAGTGCAGAGTCCCATACAGGATAAATCCAAGGAGAAATATGCAAAGACACATATTAATCAAACTATCAAAAATTAAATACAAGAAAAAATGTTAAAAACAGCAAGGGAAACACATAAATAACATACAAGGGAATCCCCATAAGGTTAACAGCTGATCTTTCAGCAGAAACTCTGCAAGCCGGAGGGAAGTGGCAGGAGATATTTAAAGTGATGAAGGGAAAAACCTAAAGCCAAGATTACTGTACCCAGCGAGGATCTCATTCAGACTTGAAGGAGAAATTAAAACTTTAACAGACAAGGAAAAGCTAAGAGAATTCAGCACCACCAAACCAGCTTTACAACAAATGCTAAAGGAACTTCGCTAGGCAGGAAACACAAGAGAAGGAAAAGACCTAAAATAACAAACCCAAAACAATTAGAAAATGGCAATAGGAATATACATGTCGGTAATTACCTTAAATGTAAATGGATTAAATGCTCCAACCAAAGGACACAGACAGGCTGAATGGATACAAAAACAGGACTCATATAAATGATGTCTACAAGAGACCCACTTCAGACCTAGGGACACATACAGACTGAAAGTCAGGGATGGAAAAAGATATTCCATACAAATGGAAATCAAAAGAAAGCTGGAGAAGCAATTCTCGTATCAGACAAAATACACTTTAAAATAAAGACTATTACAAGAGACAAGGAAAGACACTACATAATGGTCAATCAAGGGATTGATCCAAGAAGAAGCAGAAGAAAGCTGGGGTAGCAATTCTCATATCAGACAAAATAGACTTTAAAATAAAGACTATTACAAGAGACAAAGAAGGACACTATATAATGATCAAGGGATCGATCCATGAAGAAGATATAACAATTGTAAATATTTATGCACCCAACATAGGAGCACCTCAATACATAAGGCAAATGCTAACAGCCATAAAAGGGGAAATCAACAGTAACACAATCAGAGTAGGGGACTTTAAAACTCCACTTTCACCAATGAACAGATCATCCAAAATGATAATAAAAAAGGAAACACAAGCTTTAAATGATACATTAAATAAGATGGACTTAACTGATATTTATATCACATTCCATCAAAAACAACAGAAAACACTTTCTTCTCAAGTGCTCATGGAACATTCTCCAGGATAGATCACATCTTGGGTCACAAATCAAGCCTTGGCAAATTTAAGAAAATTAAAATGGTATCAAGCATCTTTTCCGACCACAACGCTATGAGACTAGATATCAATTACCAGAAAAAAATGTGTAAAAAATATAAACACAGGGAAGCTAAACAATACACTACTTAATAACCAAGAGATCACTGAAGAAATCCAAGAGAAAATAAAAAAATACCTAAAAACACACGACAATGAAAACACGATGACCCAAAATCTATGGGATGCAGCAAAATAAGTTCTAAGGGGGAAGTTTATAGCAATACAATCCTACTTCAAGACACAAGAAACACCTCAAATAAACAACCTAACCTTACAACTAAAGTAATTAGAAAAAGAAGAACAAAAAAACCCCAAAGTAAGTGGAAGGAAAGAAATCCTAAAGATCAGATCAGAAATGATTGAAAAAGAAATGAAGGAAACAATAGCAAAGATCAATAAAACTAAAAGCTGGTTCTTTGAGAAGATAAACAAAATTAATAAACCATTAGCCAGACTCATCAAGAAAAAAAGGGAGAAGACTCAAATCAATAGAATTAGAAATGAAAAAGGAGATGTAACAGCTGACACTGGAGAAATACAAAGGATCATGAGAGATTACTACAAGCAACTCTATGCCAATAAATGGACAACCTGGAAGAAATGGACAAACTCTTAGAAATGCACAACCTTCTGAGACAGAACCAGGAAGAAATAGAAAATATATACAGACCAATCACAAGCACTGAAATTGAAACTGCGATTAAAAGCCTTCCAACAAACAAAAGCCCAGGACCAGATGGCTTCACAGGTGAATTCAAACATTTAGGGAAGGGCTAACACCTAGCCTTCTCAAACTCTTCCAAAATAAAGTGGAGGGAGGAACACTCCTAAACTCATTCTACGAGGGAACCATCACCCTGATACCAAAACCAGACAAAGATGTCACAAAGAAAGAAAGCTACAGGCCAATATCACTGATGAACATAGATGCAAAAATCCTCAACAAAATACTAGCAAACAGAATCCAGAAGCACATTAACAGGATCATACACCATAATCAAGTGAGGTTTAACCAAGGAATGCAGGATCCTTCAATATACGCCTATCAATCAATGTGACACACCATATTAACAAATTGAAGAATAAAAACCATATGATCATCTCAATAGATGCAGAAAAAGCTTTTGACACAATTCAACACCCATTTATGATAAAAACGTTCCAGAAAGTAGGCATAGAGGGAATTTACCTCAACATAATAAAGGCCATATATGACAAACCCACAGCCAACATCATTCTCAATGGTGAAAAACTGAAACCATTTCCAGTAAGATCTGGAAGAAGACAATGTTGCCCACTCTCACCACTATTATTCAACATAGTCTTGGAAGTTTTAGCCATAGCAATCAGAGAAGAAAAAGAAATAAAAGGAATCCAAATTGGAAAAGAAGAAATAAAGCTGTCACTGTTTGCAGATGACATGATACTATACATAGAGAATCCTAAAGACGCAGAAAACTACTAGAGCTAATCGATGCATTTGGTAAAGTAGCAGGATACAAAATTAATGCACAGAAATCTCTTGCATTCCCATACACTAATGATGAAGAATCTGAAAGAGAATTAAGGAAACACTCTCATTTACTGTGGCAACAAAAAGAATAAAATACCTAGGAATAAATCTATATAAAGAGACAAAAGACCTGTATGCAGAAAATTTTAAGACACTGATGACAGAAATTAAAAATGATTCAAACAGATGGAAAGATATACCATGTTCTTGGATTGGAAGAATCAACATTTTGAAAATGACTCTACTACCCAAAGCAACCTACAGATGCAATGCCATCCCTATCAAACTACCATCGGCATTTTTCACAGAACTAGAACAAAAAATTTTCACAATTTGTATGGAAACACAAAAGACCCCAAATAGCCAAAGCAATCTTGAGAAAGAAAAATGGAGCTGGAGGAATCAAGTTCCCTGACCTCAGACTATACTACAAAGCTACAGTAATCAAGACATTATGGTACAGGCACAAAAACAGAAATATAGATCAAGGAACAGGATAGAAGGCACAGAGATAAACACACGCACATATGGTCACCTTATTTTTGATAAAGGAGGCAAGAATATACATACAATGGAGAAAAGACAGCCTCTTCAATAGTGGTGCTGGGAAAACTGGACAGCTACATGTAAAAGAATGAAATTAGAACACTCCCTAACACCATACACAAAAATAAACTCAAAATGGATTAAAGACCTAAATGTAAGGCCAGACACTATAAAACTCTTAGAGGAAAACATAGGCAGAGCACTCTGTGACATAAATCACAGTAAGATCCTTTTTGACTCACCTCCCAGAGAAATGGAAATAAAAACAAAAATAAACAAATGGGACCTAATGAAACTTAAAAGCTTTTGCACAGCAAAGAAAACCATAAACAAGACGAAAAGACCACACTCAGAATGGGAGAAAATATTTGCAAGTGAAGCAGCTGACAAAGGATAATCTCCACAATATACAAGCAGCTCACGCAGCTCAATATCAAAAAAACAACCCCCCCAATCCAAAAATGGGCAGAAGACCTAAATAGACATTTCTCCAAAGAAGATGTACAGAATTCCGACAAACACATAAAGGATGTTCAACATCACTAATAATTAGAGAAATGCAAATCAAAAGTACAATGAGGTATCACCTCACACCAGTCAGAATAGCTATCATCAAAAAATCTACAAACAAAAAATGTTGGAGAGGGTGTGGAGAAAAGGGAACCCTCTTGCACTGTTGGTGGGAATGTAAATTGATACAGCCACTTTGGAGAACAGTATGGAGGTTCCTTAAAAAACTAAAAATAGAACTACCATATGACCCAGCAATCCCACTACTGGGCATATACCCTGAGAAAACCATAACTCAGATAAATTCATGTACCACAATGTTCATTGCAGGTCTATTTACAATAGCCAGGACATGGAAGCAACCTAAATATCCAACGACAGATGAATGGATAAAGAAGATGTGGCACATATATACAATGGAATATTATTCAGCCATAAAATGAAACGAAATTGAGTTGTTTGTAGTGAGGTGGATGGACCTAGAGTCTGTCATATGGAGTGAAGCCAGAAAGAGAAAAATAAATAGTGCATGCTAGCAAATATATATGGAATCTAAAGAAAATTTTTCAAAAAGGTCCTGAAGAGCCTAGGGGCTCGAGAGGAATAAAGACGCAGACGTAGAGAATGGACTTGAGGACACAGGGCAGGGGAAGGGTAAACTGGGATGAAGTGAGAGAGTGGCATGGACATATATACACTACCAAATTTAAAATAGATAGCTAGTGGGAAGCAGCCTCATAGCATAGGGAGATCAGCTCAGTGCTTTGTGACCACCTAGAGGGGTGGGATAGGGAGGGCTGGAGGGAGAAGCAATAGGGAGGAGATATGGAGATATATGTATATACATAGCTGATTCAGTTTGTTATAAAGCAGAAACTAACACACCATTGTAAAGCAATTATATTCCAAAAAGGTGTTAAAAAAAAAAAAGGAATTACTCTGCATATGTTAAGAGTTGCCATTTTCTTTAGCACTCTGTCCCCCAACTTTTCACTACCTCTTCCTCCTTGAACTCTGGTCTCTGTCTTCTCAAATTCACATGACTGACACTATTTTTGTATTCTCTCTCCCTTCTCTAGAGCCTGGAAACCTCCTTCAGCTAATAATCTAAAGGTGATCATTTATTTCTCTGCTATCTGAAATCATAATCCTGTGCTTCCTGTTTTCCAGTGTCTGAAAAAAAATGTGGTTTCACATATTTTTCCATTTTTCCTGTTGTTTAAAGTAGAATGGCAATTATCACTGCAGTTAATTTATACATAAAAGTAGAAGTTCAATAATCCTGTCTTTTAACACAAGCAATAAACTTACAAACTATTTGATAAATTCTCATTTGTATCTAGAAGACCTTGAGTTCTCTCATTTGGAAATTAGTGTAAGTAAAAATAAAATTATTTCAGTGTATTATTGGCTTTTAAGTATGGCCGCAGGTGTCTAAGTGGTACTAGTCAATCTTCAATCCAGATTTCCAAAACAGGGACAGTAAATTGATGGCATGTATCTGAGATAAAAAAATATTGCCAGTATATTGTTGAACAAATTGTCAGAAACAGAAATTTAGTAAGAGGAATAAAATGATGTTCTATTTCTTGTTTTCCTGATCTGCATAAATTTTGAGTCCAAGATTGTTCCATTTCTCTTCAAATCAAGAATGGTAATTCAACACCCGGCTCTTATGTTCCTTGTATAATAAGGCTTCTTATAAATCAAATGACACATGTATGGAATGAAGTGATTTCTCATGGTAGCTCTGTATGTCTTAATTATAACAACTTGTTTCTCTATTTGTCACTGACAAGATTCTTTTATTAAAAGGATTAAAATGTTCCCATTGTCTGGGAAGTTTTAATACATATGGTCTCAAAGTAGCATACATTCTCCATAAATCTAGAAGTCTGTTTTGTCACTGCTCTCTTTTCCCCCCTTTTAGAATGTATGATTCATGTGTACTGGATGCACTCATTTTAGTTGAGACTTAAAAGCATTAGACATACCTGAACATTTAGAATTAACAATCAGATAGCTATGCATACGACATGTATAAAGACATTCTCAGAGCGGCATTTCTATACATATAAAAATACACTAGTCAGTAATTAAACTTGCCAAGGTACAAGATACAAATATGCTGATCTAGGAGTAACTCCAAAACGGCTTGTGTGATTAACTCTAGCCGTCCTCTCTCCAAATCTTGCAAGCACTGTCCTTGGTTCCTTCCCTTTTGAAACATTTCATGATTTCTCTGGTATTATTTCTCCCTTGCTAAAGCACATTAATAAAACTCTCTCCAGAACCTGACTATGATGGCACCTTGATATCAGACTTCCAGCCTCCAAACAATGAGACAATAAATTTCTGTTAAGTCACTCAGCTCACGGTATTTTGTTACGGAAGACTGAGCTTACTACAACAATGTTTATGATACAATTTAAGTGAAAAGAGCAGTTTATAAGCCTATCTAAATAGCATGATCACAATTTTATTTTTAATATATTTACATGTATACATGATTTTATATAAATGTATCTACATGAAAAACAGGTAGTAAGATTATGTGTGTGGTCTTTGTTTTGTGTTATTACTTTCACTATTGTCCTATTGTCTGCAATGTAGAAAACTCTACAAACATTTTGAGATTAAACTTTATCATGTACTCCATCAACCCTCTTCCCCACGCTGTGTGCTCTTTCTCATGTATAAATAATAAGCAAAGCAAGACTTATGGCTTACTATGGGCTTTTGCTTCCCTGTTACCACCCAGGCATTCTCAAATCCATCCCACTCTTTCCATTCCCAATACGACTTCCTCAGTCTGGACCTCAATTTCTTTTTCTTTTATCCATGATTGGCCTCCTTACTTGTATCTTACATCACCCAAATTTGTTCTCCACAATGCAGCCAAACTGACTTACTTCTCTAAAACATAAATCTTTGCTGTTTTCTTATCTTCCTTAAATTTCCTTATTTAAAGGCTTCCCACTCATATACAAAATAAAAATAAAAATTTTAGTTAGCATGGTTTACATACTGCAGTCAAACAAATTCCTGAGGAGGAATGAGTTTGTGGCTTTTCTAGCTCTAGCTTGTTGTGATTTCTCCATTGGGATGCCAGCAAACTGCATTCCTGTGACTTAGGAAAGAAGACATGGATATGGTTAAGTGCCACCTGAGGCAATGAACTCATTGCAGAGTATGTTTTGGCACAATCATGATTTTTTTTTTTCCTCTTGAGAGAGGTAGGCCAAGGAAATTAGGTGTTTAATGACTGATTATCTGTATAGGATAATCTGTGTAGGATTATATATCATTAATTAATATCATTATGCTCTGGGGCTCTTTAGAAAATCTAGCTTGAAAGCATGAACATAATAAACAAAAGATGAGTATTTCAAGAAATAAGGTAATATCATTTTTCTAAAATTTCAAAAAGTTTATCTAAGTGTTTTATTAAAAAAATTATGTATTGAGCACTTCCTATTTACCAGGGACTCTGGCCTTTGGGACAAGAATATTAGTCAGAAAAATGAGACAGACATTGTAATGATAATATGTATAGCTTAAAATAATATCACTGTGTACAATACACTGCTGTATGATAATACCAAGTTTAGCAAATCCAAATTATCTCAAGTTGCTGAGTTAGGAAAAAAACGTTCTGCATACCATTTATTATATCTGCCTACCTGGTCTAGGAATAAGCATTTTGCAACGTACTGTTCAGGTTGCAAATGCTCCTGATATCAGAGTGCAGTAGGGGAAATAATTCCTTCACCAATAATTGAAAAGACAGCACACAAGTAAACCTTAAAGGTGAGGGGTTATACCTTGTAATTTTTTATTCATTAAGCTTTAGCTATTTTCTAAGGAGAGAGGCTTTTGCCAGCTACAGAGACCTTTGACATTAACTAGACTCTGAGATTCCTGGAAGAGGGTAAGCCCTGGGAAAGAGGAGATAAACATATAAAGATGGAAACAGCAATTTCACAAAATCATCTTTGTCAACAGGTTTTATTTCCTAGTTGTTGAATGGCACCACAGGTCACATAGCCATATATAAGCTTCACTTTTTAGGAATTTAAAAGCAGTTTAAAAAATACACTACCCTTTTTATTATTTCAGGATCATATTAATATAAAGTGAAACTTTGTCTCAATATTGGCAATTTTTATATTTAAATGTTAATGCAGTTGCAAAAGACTTTTGACTCATACCAACAAAAACTTGAAATTACTCATTTTGAGATTAAACATGTAAAAGTTCCTTAAAGATATATTTTTTAAGGATAAAATTTTTAAGACAAAATTTCATTGTTAATATATTTTAATTATTTAATGTCTTTTTTATTTTTAATTAAATTCAACCTATATCCACTACAACTTGCACTTTGTTTATCAATAACAAAGGTAGTAAATAAATACAGGGTAAGATATCAACAGATAAACATTCTTGATGGAAAATCATCCACATAATTCGTTGTCTTTTCCCTTCAAAAGAAGTGTTACATGTGGAAAAGGAAAGGACAGACAGATGAAACTATTCAAACAAAGAAAAACCATTAATCTGGGCTACAGGTGCATATTCCAAGAGAGTAAGTAAAATAAACCCTGCTACATATGCATGATATTCCTTTTCATTACCCTTCCATAACTTTTCTGCTTGATCTGATAACAGAGAGGGAATTATAATTTAGTGTTGCCAGCATTCATTATTAGTGATATGAGAAAGAAAAAAAAAAGAAAAATATTTAGTCGCATCAATAATACTGATAACTAACATTTAAAGAGCACTCTGAAATTCACAAAGTACTTTTTATACACATTGTTTCTTTAATTATCAAATTAACCTTTAATTAATGACCTTCTCCAAAAAGCTTTTCCAATTAATCACCCACCCACTGTTCTCTCCTTGTGGTATTATGAAAGTAACATTTAAAAAAGAGAGAGTCTATTGTAACTATTATTAAGCCAGTGAAGCTAGAAGATGAATTAATTAAAATGTAAAAACTATATGAAAATGAAACCACTGAAATCTAATACATAAGAAAGGCATTATTTCTTTGGCATTGACTTAGGATATACCTTTTCATATATACAATCAAAGGAAGAAATCTTTTTTAAAAAAGTATAATGTTAGTCACAACTATATAAATAAAAAGGAACTTTACACCATTTAATACTGCAAACAGAATTGAAGGCAAACAATAAACTAAGACAGAATACATGCAACATATATAAAAATAGTTACAATATGTAATACTATATTTTATCTGTATTATGTTTTAATTTATGCCTGATTTTGTCCTCAAAATGGGGTGTGGTGGACTTAATATACAAGTAACTTCGACATAAAACAAAACTAATGATCCAGGGGGGAAATATGTTGGACATGAATAAGAAATATAAAGAAAATAATAGAAATGGCTGATAATATACAAAAAACTGTTCAATCATAGCAATAATTAAACATGCAAATAAATAATAATATACAGATTTCTCCTATCATCATGAAAAATTCTCATTACAGCATTATTTTTTAACAGCAATATATGGGATAAATCAAAATGCCCTTACAAGGACACTGTTAGTTTAAAATGATGAAATAAATCAGGATTTGAAATGTTTTGTAACATGATACTGATGTGAGAAAGTTAAGTGAACATAGCATTAAATAAAATGTAAATAGCACATTTTATGTATGTTCATATATATATGTAGATACTTTAATATGTAGTATCTCAGATGAATACATATATATCAAATACTGGAAAGGAATCAAATCATAAATGTTTGAATTAAACCAAAGACTTCACTTGGAGAATCCAGACATGCTTATTATGAAAATACTCATTTTAAAGTAAGTTTTGGACAGTTTCTGTAACTACAGAGGAAAATAAAATTTTTTAATTTTAATTGCAAAAGTATAAAAATACTTTTTAATGAGAATTCTGATTAAGATAACCCTTTTGAAACTTTTATCTTTTATTTGATGTTAAATAAACAAGATTGGAACAGAAATGCCACAATGTTAACAATTATCTTTTCAAAACACAGAGCAGAACCTTAAATCTAAGAGCAGCTTTTTCTCATGCTATATGTTAATTTTCAAATAGGGAAGACAGAGAAAATGCTAAGTAGGTGGCTCACTGGGAAACTGACAAGATAAATAGAAGAACAGATCAGAGCATTTAATTTACACATCTGCAGCTGCTTTAAATGCTATTTGACAGGTATTGCATTTAAATCTGTTGGGAAAAACTGATTATCCAAAAGAACACACACACACACACACACATATGTGTATATATACATATATTTCTGTTAAACAGAATAGCTATAGGGTATTTGTGGTTTACAGCAAAGATGTTTAAATCCTCCACGTCACTATTTTACCTTCAAAGATATTCTTAGAAAACTATATTTATTTCCCGTACCAAGCTCCAACAGCAAAATGCTGCCACAATTCCGAATGCATATTTTAAATATAATTCTACAAATAAGCCCAAAATGAGCCTTTCACAAAAAGTTTTTTCTTGGCTGCAGCACTAAATCCACTGAGCTAAAAAGTCTTTTCTCAAACACAATTTATATCCACACTGATTATTCAGAAACGGATTACCTAGTTTATGGGTTTTCTAGGTGTTTGACCTCTTTCCTCTTTCAGCTTTTCTTGCCTTTCAGGTTGGTCAATAGCTATGCTACTAACCTTAGAATGCAGCTCAAACCGAGCATAAATTCTGAGGTTCAAATAGACCTTACTGAAAATGTTAACTAGGTCACATATTAGATGTGAAACCTTCAACAAATAATTTTGAAAAGCACAGCATCTAGGAAATAAAAATAATGACTACTGACTACTTATTATGTACTGGTCACTCCTCTAAGCTACCTTAACTCCTTTAGTCTTCACAATGAATAATAAAAGATGAGGACAATGAAACAGAGAGGTCAATACATTGCCAAAAGTCAAGGGCTGTAGGTGTTAGTTGTACTTCAAAGTTAGGCAGTCTGAGGGAGAACATGATCTCTTTACCACTCAATCTCTTTAATTAACATTTGCATTGCTGAATTAGATAGTCATGACAGCTATCTCACTTTTTATTTTTATTTTTTTACAATTTAAGAAGATACTGTTTTATTAGTTATATTTTGCTGATTCTTTCCTTTAAAAATTGGGCTATGGTCCTAGAAAAATAAATGGATAGACATCTACCCAAACAAGATATACAAATGGCCAATAAGCACATGAAAAGATGCTCAACATCATTAGTCATTAGTGAAGTGAAGATCAAAACCACAGGGAAATATCACTTCATACCTATTATGCTAGCTATTATAAAACAAACAGAAAATAGTAAGTGTTGGCAAGGATGTAGAGAAATAAGAACACTTGTGCATCGCTGGTAGGAAAGCAAAATGATACAGCTGCCACAGAATACAGTTTGGCAGTTCTTCAAGAAGTTAAAAATAGAATTACCATATAATCCAGCAACTCCACTTCTGGATATATATACAGAAAAGAATTGAAAGGAGGAACTCAAACAGATGCTTCTATATTAATGAGCACAGCAACATTATTTACAACAGACAAAAGGTGGTAACAACCCAACCATCCCTCAACAGATGAATGTATAATTAAAATGTGGTATGTACATATAATGGGATATTATTTAGCCATAAAAATAAATTCTGATTTGTGTTACTGAGGCAGGAAAGACAGGGCTGGGTCCAAGGACAGTCTCCTCATGTATAGGCATTAGGCAGAAGGCAAAGCCACCTCCTTGTTTTGCACTTAATGAGGCCATGATGCATGTAGGAATGGCATCTAAAACAGAAACTTTGTAACAGCTGAGCAAGAAATTGACCATGAAAACTGTGAAGTGCACAGCACATAAAAATGCACAGGTTTCTGATGACCCTTTACAACCTTCCACGTGTGGCCCTCGACTAGTAAGGGAAAAATTTAAGGGAAAACAGCTCTTAAACCTCATGTACAGTGGCTTCAGAAGACAAATGCACAGGACCAGAAGTTGATGCAACCTGGTGCAATCCAGGCCATACCTCAACCCAACCCCCAATGAATATTCCGCCCCTAATCAAAAAGACCCCCACCCATTCAAAGGGCTAAAAATAAGATAAAAAGTGGGGATCAACAACCCTGCAGTGGGCGGTCTTCCCTCCCTCCCACACTCTTCTCCTATGGAGTGTGTAACTTTCGTTTCTGCCCTAAATAAACTGCTTCTTTGTTCTCTATGCTCCTCAGGCTCAGTGTGCGCGTGTGTCTTTGTGTTTATTTTTCCTTGGTGCCTTTTGGATAAGTTGAACAAGAGACTGGACTTTTGATAAAGCTCTTCCAGTATTACTACAATATGAACAAACCTTGAAAGCATTATGCTAACTAAAATAAACCAGACACAGAAGGACAAATATTATATGGTTCCACTTACATGAGTTGCCAAGAATAGCGAATTCATAGAAGTAAGTAGCAGAGTAGATATTATCAGGGACTGGTGAGTGGGGGGGATGGGAATTACTATTTAATGGTTACAGAACTTCTGTCTGATGATGGAAATGGATAGTGGTGATGATTGCAAAACACTGAGAATGTAGTAATGGTAATAAATTGTACACTTAGAAATACTTAAAATGGTAATTTTTGTGTTATGTATATATTACCACAAAATAATTGCCCCCTTCAAAGCCACCTTATGAATTCCATTCTACAAAACAGATCTAAAAACACCACTTCTCCCTGTTTCATCATTTGCCACCTTACTCCAAGCCACTATCATCTTTAATACAAAATTTTGCAATTGTCCCAAATTGATTTTTCTATTTCTATCCTTGTCCACTTCATTCTATTCTCCACACAATATCTAGCACCAGCCTTTTAAAATGTAAGACAGATCATGTTACTCTTCTGCTTGAAACCTTCCAGTGACTGTCTATTTTATATGGTTCTTTACATAGTTTTTAAGAACTTACATCATCTGATTTCCCCATTAACTTTTTGATCTCACCAAGGTCAAATCAAAGAAAGAATGATGGAGATGGTCTGCCCTGGGGAGAGGTTAAGTTTTACCACTGACATTGCATATAATCGCCAGATACATGGTGACAATTGAAAACAAAATTACTTTTAGTCAGTTTTATTACAAGTTATAAATTTTCTGCAGAAAATACACCCCTTCTGCCTTCATCCAGGATTGGGCAGCTGCCACAGACTCCTTGCTATCCCATTGACTCCTAGCACTTTTACTTTCTTCACTCCACTCTCTCCAATTTGATCTCCTAACCTGTTGAATCAATTGACTAAGCAAGTGTATGACTCAGGGCCTTTGCATTTGCTGTTCTCTCACGTTGGAACACCAGTTATCTGAGAGGCCAGCTCCATTATCTACATCAGACATTATCTCATACATCACTTTCTCTATGTGGTCTTCCCTGACTACTCTTCTGCAAAGTACACTGTCACCATCATACCCTAAATTCTTTCCATCTTCATTTCTTAGCAGTTTTTACCATCTAACATATATTTTCCATTTATTTACTGTGCTTATTGCTTGTCTCTTCCACAGGAATAAATGCTTCCTGAGTGCAAGGATTTTTCACCTGATTGTTCAATATTGTAAATCCAGCAAAGAGAGCACAACCTGGCTCACACCGAACATTTAATAAATTCTTGTTCAATGAATGAGTGAAGGAAGGAAGGAAGGAAACAAGTCATTGGTGTTTAACTATATACTCATTAGATCCAAATACCACTATCTGCCTATCCAGAACACATATGAAAATGTTTATCACTAGTAATTGAAACAAAATAAAGTTAAATGATAAGCATCCATTTTATCGACTATCAAATTGAGAAACATATATAATTGCAAATGGGTTAGCAAAGGAAAGTGAAACAGGTCTCTTTATACTACTTGAAACAATGCTAAATGGTATATATTTTGAGGGCAAATTGGATAAACATAAAAACAGTTTTAAGATGGCCAAAATTCTCACTCAATACTTAATAATACTTCTTTCAAAATTTAAAGGATCGGCTTCCCTGGTGGCGCAGTGCTTGAGAGTCCACCTGCCGATGCAAGGCACACGGGTTTGTGCCCCAGTCTGGGAGGATCCCACATGCCGTGCAGCGGCTGGGCCTGTGAGCCATGGCCGCTGAGCCTGCGCGTCCGGAGCCTGTGCTCCGCAACGGGAGAGGCCACAGCAGTGAGAGGCCCGCGTACCGCAAAAAAAAAAAAAAAAAAAAAAAAAAAAAAAAAAAAATTAAAGGAACTATCCATGAATGCTATATTTATTTTTAATATATTCATATATATATATTTGGGTGTGTATGATTGTACTTGTGGGCCATGAAGATATTTCCTTCCCAAGAGACCCTTCAGAGGTACTCTATTCATCTTTTAGTATATTTCTGTGAATGGAGGCCACCATTAGTTCTTATGAAAAATAGATGCTGTATTCAAGAGTAATTTGATTACCTACAAAGGACTCTATGGCTGACTAAATTAGACATCTGAGGAACGAACTATTTGACCTCTGAGGAACGAACTATTTGGTTTAGTTGCAAAACAGGAATGTATGAATGATGACATCAAAGGGAAGTTGGACATTTGGAATATTGTAGTATAAATTTGCCTACTGCAATATTCTAGCCACCTACCAAGAACTGATTTACAAATGTGTCTGAATCTCTCACTGTTTGAGAGGTTCATATCATGTTGGCATATTTCCCCACATTATTAGGGTATGCACATCTTTTAGTCACTTGGTAGTGTTTTCTAAAAGCACTGCTTTTGCTTATCTGGGAAGCAGGAAGTAAACCTGTAAAAATAATTTATTTATAGATTCAAATAATATATGTGAATGAGCTTTGGGACTACTAGAAAGCTTATGTGAAAATGAAAATCATCGTTCTAGAAGAAAGAGTAAAAATATTCCAAGTGTCATTTAGATAAGTATTAAGTAAAACAGGCATAAAATATGTATTAATTCCAGTGAAAGATTTCCTTCCAATTAAATACTCTCGGCTTAAAAGGTATCTGACAACAGTAGAGGTCCCTGATCTATGAAATCATCCACACACACTAAATCTGAGCCTAACTAAGTAAAGCACCATGCAGGAGAAGAAGAATATTCTATAAATTAGTAAAAAAGCATTCTGATTCATACTGTATCTATAATTATCACTATATAGTAGCATTAATTCATAATTATAAATGGTGCCCACATACTATCATAAAGCTCAAGGAATGTGATCAGCCTCCTTCAACCTTCAGCTAATTTTTAGATAGCCTTTTTGTGGCTTCAAGAAAATTGACAATACTGACATGCCATTAAGTTTGACCTAATTTTGCAGAATTTCCCTTAGAAGCAAATGGTGAACTCAAGTTGAATGAGTGAATTGATGAATGAATGAATTCATTAATAATCCAATAACACTTATCTCACCTATTTTGGCTGTTAGAACAGAAATATCATAGATTGGGTGGTTTATAAACAAAAAAATTTATTTCTCACAGTTTTGCAGGGTGTTAGTCCAATATCAAGGCACCCACATGGCTGCGTGAGGGACCGCTTCTGGGTTGCACACTTCTCATTGTATCCTCAAGTGACAGAAGGGCAAGCTAACTCTCTGGGGTCTCTTTTATAAGGGCACTAATCCCAATCACCAGAACTTTGCTCTCATGACCTAATCATCCCCAAAGGTCCCACCTACTAATACTATAATCTTTGGGGATTAGGATTTCAACATATGAATTTTGAGGAAAAATATTCAGACCCTAGCAACATTTTTTTAAACAAATAACTTTTCTTTTGTCCTGTAACATATAATGTCACCAGCCTATTAAAGACTCGTCCTCTTTTTCTTTTGAAGAAATGGAGGCTTGGAAATGCATCTCAAAAATATCTCCCAGATATTTAAAGTATTTTATTGTCATTATCCTTTTATATTATTATGATTATTATATTTCATCATCTATCCCTACATTACTGACTTCACCATTAACATAATACATAATCTTTTAAGTTGTTTAAAACTATTTCTAGGCTAAAACATCATCTTGCTAGGAAATTATGGCATTGTCTCTCAAATTCTTAGCAAACTATTTGAAAATAAGAAACAAATTAATAACTCCAAAAGGGAAGTCTGAAAACCGACATAATGCCTGAATATGAGTGGTATTTTCAGTAACTACAGGACAATGGTATTGAAGTCAGAATTCTCAGTGATGAACACAGGCTTTACCACCATAAAAGTTTGCTAGACTGAAAGGAAAATGGGTGCCTCTTTATCTTTCTGCCTCTACCTGTATATAGTTCAGGCCCTCAGAGTCTGTACCAAAGAGATAACTGGGCAGTCAACCATTGATTTCTCAACCATTGATTCCCCTAGTGCTAGAGCTTTGTCCCTATATCCTAACAAATACCTCTATTTCTACATTAATTTACTGCCTGAAGTTCTTAGGAAACAACTGCACAGAAAGTGAATGAAAGAACCAAAGGGAGCAAAGTGGATCCTAAGTTGTTCATGCACAGTGACGTGTAGTTCTAACAAGTATATCATTTAGGTAAGGTTGAAATTAGGAACACATCTGTTGTTGAATGCAGCTTAAAAGTTTTCAAGTGTTAGTCACACTTTCTACAAAAACTATTTATTAGTTTTAATAATTACTTTTAAGTCATACATACTTTCCAGTAAGACATGTTCCAAGGTGCTGGTTCCCAAGAGAAAAACTTTATAACTCCACTACATTCCCTTCTCTCAGCACAATGAGTAAAGGTGTGGTTAATCACCTATCTACTTCTTCCTAGTACTTGACATGTTCAAAAATTAATTGTTTCTACTTTGAAAATGATATGTCCCACATCCAGTGTGGTGTTTGGCATTTTTATAGTAGTGGCAAAAAAGTATGAGCATTTAAAGCCAGTAGCAAATTTTTTTAATGAGGTAAAAGTAAGGAAGGTGGACCATGAGACATGGGGTGGGTATGTGTGCTGGAGCCAAGAAAAAACAGTCACAATTCTCAGCAAGACAAAATGAGAGATTTGGTTTCCTCATGAGAAAGATTAAGAAGAACTGAAAAGGACAGAAAAGAGAAGCATGAAAATATCCAGAGAATTCTAGGCTACAGAAGTTTAAGTAGGTATTAAAAGTCCTCAGTGGCCAAAGGCTCTTCACAAAACAGGGTTGCTAATATTCAATTTGAAGGTGTTTATATTGCTCTGATATCACATTCCCCTTCCCATCTTTTCCCAAATCTTCAATAACATCTAACAAACAACAGCATTTCTGGGGTTAAAGTGGTGTGTGTGCTTATGTGCGTGTTGGGGGGGGACGGGTGGTGTTATGTTTTATTTTTCCTCAAAAGCAAGGGCTTGGCTCATTTTCAAGTCTACATTGACATTATGTAGGTCAGATGTTGCACATATAGAATGGCAAGAAAGCATATCAACCAAGGAAGTAAGTGAACCATGAGAATATGAATCATTTTTACCGTCTTCCAAGACACTTCAAAATACTTGGGGACAATTCTGGAATTCCAGAGCATGAACATTTCCATTTAAGCCAATCATATCTAGACCTCAAGTGGGAAGAAGAATCTAAGACCCATGTAGCATGTGAGTTACAATGAATAAATTGATAAATATTTATAGCATTGAGGAGACCAGTGAAATCAATAGACCATTCCCTCATTTACATATAGGAAGGTAAAGCAAAAAGAGGTGAAGTGATCTGATTAACTACATCAGCAAGAAGGTGGCAACATCAAAAGTATAACCCAGGATCTCTGCTTCAGAGCATTCAACAATACCAGAGCTCTTTGCAATATTCTAAGATTCTATGACTCAAATCTCTCTGGTTTAATAAGGCTATACACTCTGAATTTAGATAAGGAACATTCTTTAGATAAGGGACATTCCTTCAGATTTCCTATCTGAATGCATTTGAATGTACAAATGGATTTGAATGTAAGGTCACATTTCAAAAATCATGCTCAGAGTACAGTGTTTTTTCTATCCATTTATCCTGGTTTATAAGATACATGCTTAACTAGCATATTACCTTGGATAGAAATGTTCTTCCCTGGGTCTCTTAATATTAGTAGATATTTTTGAGCTATCTTGTTAAATAAAACATATAAAACCAAAACAGCTTTTCTAATCTATTGCTTCCTAAGTTTTAACTTAATGCTTTCCTTAGGCAGGAAAGCTATAAGTAGCTGAAAAAAGGGAACTACAGTATAAGTGCTATTATTGGAAATGCAGAAATACATATAGAACTGTGTTTGATTCTTTCAGAATTACTCATTTTATATTGTCTGCTTCCATTCTTTTTCCAAGCATTAGAATCAGGGATGTTAAGAATAGCAGTTACAGCATTGTCCATGAGTAAAAATGGATTGGGTTTCTATAAATAATGTATTTTAAATTAACTAGCTGCAACATCCCTGACATGCAAAATCCTTCCTGGATCTGAGTTTCACAGATATAAAATATGTATACAAAATATACTCACCACCATGCATTACTACTACAGACCTTTATTCTTTCGCAATTGATTGTTACCCAGCTTATACTAAGAAATTGTTCAGCTGTGGAATTTGAAGTGTGTTCATATTTATGTTTTCAAACTTCATAAATATTACAGAATATTAATAATTGTTCCCTGGAGAAAATAATACGGTGTCTATTTCTGAAATTATTATACAATCCATTTGAACATTGTTGAAGCACTGGAAAAGTGAAATAATTAACATAAGAGTAGTGATATAACTGTGTTTACACCTCAAATTTAAAATAATAAATTCAGGAATTTATAGATGATAAATATTTTGGATATATTTACTAGAAACTAAATTCTCAGAGACAAGAGCCCAGATGACTTCGTTATCTCTTAACTGCTTCCTTCCTAAGGCATCCAACCATTTTCTTTATACTTCCTATCTGTATTAACATTATTAAATTATTTGTAATTCTGAGTTCCATATTTTCTGTAAAAAGTGTTTTAAACGTGCCTTGATAAATAATATCCAATCTGATCATTATTATGATACGTGCAGGTATGATATCATGGTTCATAATAAGAAATATATAGCTGGTCTTTGTTCCTTCTCTGGTATAGAGTTCCTAAATTGAAATTTGAAATTTCCTAAGTGATGAGAACAATAAAGTTGTCTTTTGTTATGTTAATGAGACGACTCTTGAACAGCACTTAAGGTTGAAGGTTGGTTGCCAGGAGAACCAATCTAATGGTTAGAGGGTTAGACTTTACAGTCCCACACCCTGACCTTTCATGGAGGGGAGAGGAGTTGGAGGTTGAATCTGTTGCCAATGGACAATGATTTAATCAATGATTCCTATGTAATGAAGCATCTACAGACACCCAAAAGAACTGGGTTCAGAGAACTTCTGGGTTGGTAAACATGTGGAGATTTGGGAAGAGTGGCAGAATTAGAACATGGAAGCTCCGTGCTCTTTTCCATATACCATTGCCCCATGCATCTCTTCCATCTGGCTGTTCCTGAGTTATTCATATATACTTTTATAATAAACTGGTGATCTAGAAAGTAAAATGTTTCTCTGAGTTCTGTGAGCCACTCTAGCACATTAATCTAACCCAAGGTCTTGGAACCTCCAATCTGTAGCTGGTCAGTCAGAAGCACTAATAATACCTGGACTTGTGACTGGCCGTGGAAGGGGGGGTCGGAGAGGAAGAAGTCTTGTAGGACTGAGCCCTCAACCCGTGGAATTTGATGTTATATCTAGGTAGATAGTTTCAGAATTGAGTTTAATAGTATGGCACTCTGCTGGTATCTGAGAATTGCTTATTGGTGTGGGGACCCTCCCTGCCCCCTAATACACACACTGGAATTTCAGGAACCCAAAAGAGCAAGACACTATTTCATAAATGAGTAAATAGTTTCCTGAATATATCAGTAAAATTTTCATTACCTTAGAATCTTCTGTTCTTGCTGCTCCATAGAAAGAAAGAAATTTCTGTGATTCTGAATCATCAAATCCCAACCAGTTTGTCCGGCCTCCCCAGGTTCCTGAAAGAAACATATGGAAGAGAGACTCAGGGCAAAAGGCCTTTTTACTTCTATAAGGCTTTGGGAACTCGTAACCATGGTCTATTGGGCCAAATTACATATAAGCGCAATAACTGATTTTCAGATTCATCTTGACAAAAACAGGCTATTCACTTTGTCCTTCTCCCTTGAGGCCATAGTAGAGTTTAAGGGTAAGTATTCTGAAGGCAGATGGTCTGTGTTAAAATCCTACCTCAGATACTTCCTGGCTCTATGGCCTTGAGCCTGCTACAAACGTCTCTAGATTTCTGTTTGATGTATATAACTCAAGGATTTGATGTCAAGGTTTAAGGAGATAAGGCTTAGGAAGTGCCTACCACAGAGCAAGACACAGAATTAGGATTCAATAATAATACCTGTTATTATCATTTTCATTTTTGTGAGCTCATGAGCTCTTAGTATTTCAATAGTAGAATAAAAGTAGAAATAGACAAACCTAAAAAAAAAAGGCACAAGACTTCTTAAGACTCGAGCACAGATGAAATAAAATACCGTTCTCCAGCCATTTTTAGGACAGGTCTACATACAAGCAAGAAATAGCCCCAAACAGTCCCACCACTCTATATGGTGGAGAGCTGTTTGACCTCACATGGTACAAACAAGCTAGTTTGTTCAAATATGGTTCATGGTCCTGTCTCCAAATCACTTGTGATGTTTGTTAAAAATATTAAGTAGCAACTATAATATTATTAAGCCCACAAATGCAAAAATTTGGATTAGATAAGGAATATTTCAGAGTTTTATTCTGACTAAATAAATGGAATATATAAATTTGAAACTTACTTATGCCATAACTTTCAACTTCAGACTTGGGACAAACTGGCAATACACACACACACATACACACACACACACACACACACACACACATACACTTAAATAAATTTAATCATTGTAATTCCAGTCAATCTCAGTTACATCTGTTACATTATGGATGTATGTCTTAATTATTTAAGGTATGACTCTAACTTACTCCCTCTCTCTACCCCACTTTTGTTCAGACTGATTCTATATTCCAATACTAAAGTACCACTGGGAAAGGACTGTACAGTGCTAGTTTGTATTCTTCCGCTAGGCTTTTGTCAGATGAAATGCATGTCATCATTTTGGGCCATGATACGCCCATATTTCATAACCTTTAGTGACTCCCAATTTTCTACACAATTACATCTAAGCTCCTTAGTAAGACACATAAGACCCAACACTGACCTGCTTTCTTCTACCTTCTCATTTTCTTTATCTCCCTGCTTCAATTTCTATCCAGAAACATTGAACTGTTCCAAGCTAAAAACACAAACTTATTGAATTTGTCTTTGCTGATTTTTCTCTTTCTACTTGGAATATTTTTGTCTTGCTTCTTCAGTTGGCCCATTCTTTTTCATTTTTAAGATTCAGCTCAGAAGTCACACTTCTTAAAAAAATTTCCCTCACTGCCCATCTGAATACACACACACACAAAGGCATACCCTTATTGAGATGGGTATTCCTCTTCTGGGTCTCCATAATACTCTGCCACTGACTCATCACAACACATTTTATTTATCTATTTACGCTCTCCTGCTTGCTTCACAGGAATATGATTAGCGCATTTGTATAGTGCCCAATTCTCAGAAGGGTTCCACACTTGGGTTTCAATGATATACAGTCACTGTCTTGAAATTTTTAATAATTTCATCTTGAATTTGTGTTTCATAAATGAAGTCTCATAGGACAATGGAGAGAGATAGAGAGAGAGAGAGAGAGAGAGAGAGAGTGTGTGTGTGTGTGTGTGTGTGTGTGTGTGTGTGTGTGTGTGTGGTGGAGAGGGGGCTTGGAGCCTTGGTTAACAGGTATCTGACCTCCTATTGCCTTCTACCTCCCTGAATGGGTTCTCTGTCTCCCATTCCTCTGCCACCTGGTGCCCTGGGCCCCACTCCATCTCCCCCTCCTGTCCAGTGACCACAGCAACTCTGTGCTCCAGCTGGCGCTGGAGAGTCTGGGTGTATGGCTCCAGGGTATATGGCTCTAGGGTGTCTCAGTGGGAGAGTATAGTGGCTGTCTCCACCCTGGGCTGGCACATGACTGTGCATTCAGAGAGTGATTTGCCCATCCCTGGTCTTGAAATCAAACAGTGCCTGAATAGATTGCAAGCTCCTGAGTGTAGGCTATCCATTGGGGGTTAGGTCAGTGATCCAGGGGAAACAAGGCCATATGAAATAGCAAATAAAAGAAAAAAATCACAGGTCAAGAAAGACACTTTTATTACATTTAATGGCACTTCTTTCCTGTCTTTTAAACAAGGGTTCCAGCATTTTCTTTGCTTTGCTTTGAGCCTTGAATGTTATATATTCATGTCTACCTGCCTGAGACTATGAGCTCCTTAAGTTTGGGACTGTCCTATGTGCCCCTGTAACTGCTGTACATGGCCTTGTACCTATTACATAATGCAAACACAACACATATTTGGTAAATGAAAAAAAGAATAATTATTACAAAATTCAATTTACCATCTCCCATAGGAAGGTGTGGTTGAGTAGTAAGCTCTGTGATGAAGGGATATTTGCAGAAAACTTTTGACTTGTTCATCACAACACATAATAAATAGCACATAAAAGTTGTAAAAACTGAAATAACATTTTCTACACACTAATGAAATTGACTTCATGCCCTGTCTCTCTTCAAAGTATAAGACTGAAATCTTTTTGCAAAATAATTTTGTTGTCTGCCGTATTTTAAGGGAAAAAAAGCTCTAAATGTCTTCTCTTTGATATAGTAGTATGATTAAAGTAGTGATTTTTCACTTGTTTTTATCAGTAAGGGGTTTTGAAATTACACCAAGCAACAACACACCAAATACTTGGGGGGAAAATATATTCAGAAAAGAAATTCATATCTATATCTACAAATGGACAACAGTGATTAAACAAATCAAGAGATGAACTACTCAATGTACTATAGTACCTAAGCCATTTGGCAATTTACTATGGCTGTGATACCTATTTTATCACTATGTATGTTGATTTCAGTCCTGTAGAAAGGGGAAGAAAAAGCTTGAGGGTAGAGTGCTTTTGTAAATAAACATATGTGCTATATGGCTAGCTAAAATTAGGTGACTGTCAATTTGCATTCATTCCGTTTCCTACTACCAGTTGCTGGTGATACAGTATAGAAAGGTATTACAGTCGGGTCTTATATGGAAAAACTCACAAGTATTACAAACGCAGATATCTGGATAAAATGCTTTGGACATAAAGGGAATTCAGCAAGAAACACTAATCTTTATTCTACTGAATCATTTTCTTAAAAACATTTTTATATACCAGGAAGTGAATGAGACACTTGAGATAGGGTAGTAAGCAACTTGAGATAGGGTAGTAAGCAAAGCAAATATAGCTTGCCCTCATAGAACTTATGGCTCACTGGAGATGAAAAGCATTAAGCAATTAATTAGAAATATTTTTTGTAAACAGCTGTATGTGCAATATGAGGTCTATCCTAATATGGAAAGCAGTACCAAGGAAGGCTTTCCTAGGGAAATTATGTTTAACCTGAGACCTGAAGGATAAGGAGGAATAAGGTAGGTTAAAATAGAAGATGAAGCAGCATTTCCAACTTCGCTATTTTTGCTAACAAATAACAAATCTATTCTACAATTATTTACATATTTTGACAGAGGAATGAGATAATATTTAAAAAGCAGAATCACTAATTTGGAATGTGTGATAGTGTAAAGAAATTATCCAATTGCATTTGTACTGATCTAGAAAGATTTAATTTGCTTAGCAAATTAATGGAGGAAAATTACTTGTAATGGGATTTTACACTATTCAAGAGTGGTGTAGTAAATGAAGCACTTAGATACTAATAAAAAAAAAGAGCAACATTTCAGTATTTAAAACTGGCCTTCTTAAAATTTACTCTAAATTAGTGAGATACTACATTACATTTAGAAAAGTGATTTCCACTCTCTGCAAGTAGCTCAGCCAAGAATCCTTCCAAACTACATACTAGCTGTCACATGTTGGACAGATAATTTAATCTCTCTGAACCTCTGCCCCTTCATCTATACTACAGGGAAAAATTATTGCCCCAGGCCATATGAGAGAATTAAATAATTAAATATAAACAGAATGTTAAATGTCCTATTCTAAACTACATCATAGGTAATTAACACATTTTACTTTCTTTCTTTATCCAATCATTTATTTTTTAATTCTTCTGCCAAACATATATGAAGTATCTACTGTTTGAATAGTATATAGTGTAAAGATTTTACAGCCAAACATAGTTTTAAGTAGCACCTGTACCTCTTAGTAGTTGTGTTATTGTGCATAGTTACCTAAATCCTCTGACCATTAATTTCTAAACATATGAAACAGAAATAATAACCATCTTTCAGAAACACTGTAAGACAAATGGCATTATATATCTAAATGTCTAGTAAGTGAAAGATGACATTCAACAAATTTTTGTTTTCTCTACTCTCCATTATTATCTGTTAGACACTATGATAGGTACAATGGAGAAAAAAGATGAATCAGTTACAGTCTTCTCCTCATGGAGTTGATGTTCTCATATGGGGAAATAACAACACAAATAATTTGAATATATCCTAATATATGCATTCTATACTAAGGAAAACAAGAAAGAAGACAATAAGGTATTATAAACATTCAAAAAATGAAATAACTAAAATGAAGGAATAAGTAAAACTAGTACTGTCTTCCAGAAAAAAGTATATATATACATTTTTTATATTTCTGTTTACCTTTCTTTTATCATCATTTATCTATATTATCTTTTGGACAAAACGCAGCTATGTTTCATGAAACTATGCTTGATTCAAAACAGGGCTATTAATTTAATATAATAAATGTTGTTTTGCTGAAAATAAATTGATGAATTTAGAATTTAATCATAGAAACATATTTGCATACTTTACATTTTACTTGCCAACTTATTTTTGATGTCACTGTCAAATAAAAGGGAACTTCATTTCAATTTTACCAAAAGGCATTAATTTTTTCCATTATTAATTTCAACTTCTAGCTATAATGTAATAAAATATGGAAGGTCAGTGCAATTAATGATAAGAACTGAAAATGTTGGAGAAATTACAAAATCATAATTATAAGGCCAAAGCGAACTGTGAGAGCACCAAGGAATAAAGAGACTAAAATTTTACATAGGAAAGCAACCTTTAAAAATAAACTCATGATTTCCAACCCCTTTTTTCTTGGGAGGAATTTAGAGTATTGTTGCAAGCTGTGGATTTGGCTTAGCTCTCCTGGAGAACAGACAAACCAGCAAAGTTCTTGGTGGTCAGAAAATAATGAAGTAATGATAAGTTCAACGCTTGAAGGGCCTAGGCAACATGGATAGTTCAAATACTGAATATCTGAATAATAATTTCATTGAATTTACCAACTCTTTATTATTATCATGTTGGTGTATGTCAGGACAGAAGATCTGAAAGGAGAAGGGGTGAGAGATACAGCTTTAAATGAAGCTGGGTTTACTACTAGGATTCAGGGTTTACTACTAGGATTCAGGCTTCCCTAGCAAGTCTGGCTGCCTATGTGATAGGCCTTTAAAGGCCTCTTTGTATGATGGCTAGGAAAAAGTGAGAAATAAATTATTTTAACAAAAAGGCAGTTGACAAACATTTTGGATGAGCTAATAAAAAGTTTTTAGTTGTCAGAGAAGGGGGTCTAGTGTAATAATTCTATAACTGCAATATATATTATGTAACAAAAGAGGTAATTAGGAATTTATTTTAAGGTAAAACTCAACCAAGTGATCATTTCTAACAAAGGTAGCTGAATAAAATTTTTCTCTGTATCACATTATCTTAGAGAGAACACAGCTGGCTAAGAGAATAGTGATCCTAGCAAGAGAGCAGAGTAGGCATGTAGAGAGTGAAAACACCATTATTAAAGGAAATAGGTAACACTGTGCAGTGCACACTGGAATTAAAAAAAATGCTTACAACCAACTGCTAATTAAATTATGTTTGAAATTAAAACTTCACATTTTATTTAGCATATACTGTTTCTAATATTTCAATTTTGTATGAATATTTTAATATTAAAATATTAATATATTGAATATTGAATATTGGAAACTACTTTAAAAACATTTTTCTAATTAAGTATATATCAAACTCATTCTATTGACTGGATGGAGACACTGCAGAAAAAAATTTAAGACCAATGTCATTTTTTCTTTCCAATCACAGCTATGTATATATTGTTTTGTATCTTTATACAGTAAAATGTTAAGCCTGAAATAAAATAATGTGTTAGGAAAATATATGACATTCCATCTTTAACTTTCCTTCTAGTAGCCACCATCCCACTCCAACCTGAAATCACTGAAATCAGGAAATCAGAAGTGAGTACAGAGGTACAGACAGAAGAGCTCTAAGTAAAGCCCTCTAGCACAGGCTGAATTGCTGGAGATAAAACTTCCAAAAAAGAGAGTGCAGAAATTTTCTTGTTCCCTTCCTTCTTTCTTTCCTTCCTCCCTTCCTTCCTTCCTTATTATTTTTCTCTGTTCCCTAATTCCCCAGCCCCAAGCAATATCATGGTATGGGGGCGGCATCCCGGAAGGGGAACCCAGAGGAGTCAAACTCTGAGGAAAGGGAAACTTCTTTTCCTTGGATGGAGCTACAGTTCCAAGAAGGTTGAGTCAATCTTCCCCACCCCCTTGCTTGTCTTCTCTCTGTGTCTTTCTACAATTTAAGAGTCACAAGTTTCTGTTCAAAGGACCAAAAAGGGAGCCTCAGGGAACCAGAAGGTACCATAGAGATCACAGAGAAGGAAGAGATCAGGAAATCCAGACCATAAAGTTTATGAACTCGGTGTCACCTCCAAGGTATGCATGCACAAATGTGATCCTAACGAGCGCACAAAAGACTTTGAAAAACTGAACTAAGAAATAGATCATCTTGAGGTTGTTGACTGACCATGAGGTGGAACACATCCAGGACAGACCTGAAGAGCTCTACAAAGGCTTTGAGAACTAAACTGATTTTGAAACCACAGTCTACAGAAGGTGGGTTTGCACTTGTGTCCTGTATCTAACCAGGTTGGATTGCCTGCAGAAACAAAACTAACATGTTCCATAAGATTTAAATGATCCAGGATCTCATAGCATAATACTCAAAATGTCCAGAATACAATCCAAAATTACTTGGCATATGAAACACCACCTGCACTTTTGCTCACATAGGTAAAGATAATCAACAGACACGAACAAAGATCTGACAAACAAAGCAGCTATTATAAACATGTCAAGTGAGCAACTAAGAAAACTCCTACCAAAAATTTTAGAATCTTTTAGCAAAATAGAAATTAAAAAATAAATAAAAGATATAAAGTAGAGCCAAATAGAGATTTAGAACTGAAAAATACAATAAGTAAAATGAAAAACTCACTGGATGGATTTAATAACAGAATAGACATGGCAGAAGAGTCAATTAACTTAAATATAGAAATTATCCTATCTGAACAATAAAAAGAAAAAAATTATGAAAAAAAATTAAAAGAAAAAAAAGTCTCATTTACCTGTGAGACAATAACAAAAGGTCTAGCATTCTTGTAATTGGACTCTCAGAAGTAGAGGAAAAAAAATTGTCATTCGGAAAAATTATTTGAAGAGATAATGACCAAAAGCTTCCTAAGGTTGGAAAAAGACACAAACTTTGAGATTCAAGAGGCTGAATGAACCTCAAGCTGAATAAATCTATAGAGATGCAGGGCTAAATATATCATAACCAAAGTTGAGAAAGCTAAAGACAAAGATAAAATATTGAAGACAGACAGAGAAAAAAATGATTCATATCCTATAGGAGAACAATGATTCAAATGACTGCATATTTCTCATCAGAATTTGTGAAGTCCAGAAGGATGTGGCACAATATCTTAAAGGATTAATAGAAAAACACCTGTAAACCCATAATTCTATATTCAGTAATAATATCCTTTAGGGATAAAAGTAAAATAATGACATTCTCAGATGAAGGACAGCTAAAGCAATTCATACTAAACAGATTGTCTCAATAAATATTTTCTATAGGAAATTCTTCAGATTAAAGGGCAATGACCAGGAAAGAAAGAAGAACAACAGAAATGGTAAACATCCTGGTAAATATAATAGATTATTCTTCTATTTTTTATTTCTTTAGAATTTTTCTGATGGTTCAAAGCAAAAATTATAATTTCTTCTGGAGTTTTCAATATGTAGAGATGTAATATATAAAACAACTATAGCATGAATAGCCGCAAATGGTGGTAATGTTTCTACATTAAAATTGAAGTGCTAAATAAACTGATGCTTAATAGATTGTGAAAGGTTAGGTATGTCTTTTGTAATCCCTATAGCAACTGCAAAAAAAAAGCTATAGATATAGTCAAAATCATAATAGATAAGATATAAGAAAAGGTCAAATAACACTTTCCTCCCAAAAAAAGGGAAAGAGAGGAATAGCGAGGGCAAACAGAAAACAAACAAAAATTATGTGGTAGATCTAAATCTACACATATCAATAATTACATTAAATGTAAATAGGCTAAACATACTAATTAAGAGACAGATATTATCAGAAAGGAAAAAATATGGACCACGTGTATGATATTTACAAGAAAATAACTTCAAATATAACAATGAAGCTAAACTAATTTCCCAGGAAGAAAAAACTAGTACAAAAGCCCCAAATCTGGATGTTTAATGATATGTCTAGCATGTTTAATGATATGTTGTTAAATATGTTTATGACTGTGTAAGAAACCAGAGTTTATATATGAAAATTTTAAAGACAAAAAATTCCAAGTTATGGGATTAGAGACCATTTTATTTTCCTGGTGCTTTTTTTTGTTTGTTTTTTTTTTACATTTTCTAAAATGAACATTACTGAATTACTCCTGAAATAATTTTTAATAAATGCTTTGAGAGATAAAATGGAGAAACATTTTTTTTGTGGTTAAAGCTTTTAAGTACCAATTAAGGAAGTTGCATGGGGGGGGAAGTAACCGGAATGAGGAAAATTTGTTTTAGAAAATGGCAACACTACATGTTCTCAAGAATTCACGAGAAAGGAAAGTTGTATTGGCAACTGATAAGCTCAACTTAGAAAATAGTGAGGGAAACTTTGGACTTAGAAGTTAGTAATAATTAACTGGAAGCTGGAAGTTTAGGTATGAATTTCAAAAATGTTACAGCTAGAAATATAGATTGGGGAATATCAGCAGATAAATGCAATATAGCTATAAAGGGCATAGTTTAAAAATCTGTTTATGGAAAGCTAATTTGTTTAAATGGCTGAGTATATATCATGGAGTTTTACATTCTGAAGCAGTGGCACAAGGAGATTTATTACTAGCATTAAGTGGGTAAGGTACATGTTACATCCTAAGGGCAGTGGTGTTAATACACATATTTCTAAGAACAAGAACTTCCTTCTCTATATTTTACCACTTAAATACACCTCTGATTGTTACAGTAATTTAACCTTCACCTAATTTCACTAAATTAGTGTAAACATCAGCTAGTAAAAGTTAATTGAAGAAAATGTAATTGGATACTTTGAGTACGGCCCTAGTATGCAATTAGGCAATCCTTTGTGACTGATAGTTTTAATGAGACATCAGTTCAAAGTAAAAGCTTGGAAATATATATTACTGACTTTTGTTACTGGGCTTCAGATGAAGCAAATCCTGATGGGCAAAATAGCTTCATTTTTTTAGTCAAGAAATACTTACTGAGTACCTGCAAGGAAAACAGCAACATTCATTGGTGGCCTCCATATTTTTTAAAATATTCATTCAATTACCATTGGTAGTTCAAAATAAATACCAGTACTTAGAAAGTTAATTGACTATGGAGGGGTCAAAAAATTGCTTATATCAGGAAATACCATTTTTACTTAATTGTGTAATTTTGGAGTAGGTCAAGGATGACAAGTGAAGGAATAAGACTAGATTAAAGGCCAGCCATGGAAGGAACATATAGCACAAAGAAATACAATCAATGCAGGTGCTATATTTAAAGTCTTATATTTGAGCAATTTCAACCAGAGGGCTTGATGTCACACCCTATACACAAGGAAACAGCCATTCCAATTTATATCTATGAACTCTAAACTAGATGGCTTTCATAGTAGGACCTACAGAATATATTGATACTGTAGGGGAGCAAAATTTACCACCCCAACTTTTGTCTCTTTGGCATGAGAATTTAGGTTGATTATTTTTAAAAATAGAGGACTCAGGAAGTCTTTCTTTTAACCTCCCTGTTAGCTGTCTAAAGAATTTAAATAAAGGGACTGTTCCTGGAATAGAGCTATCACCAAAGATAATCTGCAAAGATAGGAACTAGGTGTGGTGAGGGAAACTCAGCAGGCCCTAGAGATCATAGTCTACTCTGTGTCACTGTCTCTGCATGGCCTAGCAAACATTTGCTTTTCCATCTCCGTGTGAATTGCCTTCCTCTCAAGTCCCAAAACACTACCAAAACATCCTCTTTTGTCTTTAGCTGAATAGGATATTTAACGTGAGGGTTTCAGCCATTTGGTGAGTTATTCAGTTTTCCTGGGTCTCTCCCAGGTTTACATGTTATTAAACTTTTGTTTGACTTTCTCTTGTTAATCTGTCTCAGGTCAATTAAGTTCTTAGGCCAGCCAGAAGAAACTAGACGAGTAGAAGAAAATTTCTTCCTTCCTGACAACATGAAGGACGCAAAATAAGAACTGGTTCCAGGTTGGATCAAACACTTATTTTTGGTCATAAGTGAAAGATGGTTTCACTATTTCCCAGTGAGGGAGTAGTAAAATCATACTCTATATTATTTGCTGTTTGATATGTTAACATTTCGGTTAAATAAATGTGACTTTCATTACTTACTACTGTTAGAATTAACAAAATGGAGTCATTTGCTCCCCACAACAGCAAACCAAGACCTAATTGCATATCCAGAAATGTGACCTTTAAAACAGTCAATCTGAAATTTCTTGATCAACACTAGTGAAGTAATCTGCAAGATAAAGACCCCTGACATTCCCTTCCACCAAAAGAACAGCCTGGCTGGAAACAACCTTTTCTTTTTTTTTTCCCAATACTTTCTTGTCCCACCCTCCTTCTGCCTATAAAACCTCCCATTTTGTACAGCTTCTCTGAGGACCTATTTACTAAATGAGATGCTGCCGATTCATGAATCTTTGAATAAAGCCAATTAGATCTTCAAATTTACTCGGCTGAATTTTCTTTTTTAATATTACAAATGGATTATGGTATGATTTATTATAAAGCCAATATTTATTTTTATTTTCTGACTTAAATATTTATGCATTTATTAAAACTGTCCACATTAAACATTTATGAATTCAAAGTAATGAAACATACTGATTAATATAAAGGCATTTTATTTATTTTTAAAATAAATTATAATTGACATAATGTTATATTAGTTTCAGATGTACAACATTTGATATTTTTTTACATTATAAAATGACTACCACAATAAGTCTAGTTACCATCTGTCACCATACAAAGCTGTTACAATATTATTGACTATATTCCCTATGCTGTACTTCCTTGTGACTTTATTTTATAGTGGGAAGTTTGTACCTCTTAATCCCTGTCACCTATTTCTTCAGTCCCCCACCCCTCTCCACTCTGGCAACCACCAGTATGTTCTCTCTATAAGCCTATTCCTGTTTTGTTTCTTTTGTATTTTAGTGAAACATGTAAGTGAAATCATACAGTGTTTTTTCTCTAATTTCACTTAGTATAACACCCTCTAGATCCAATCATGCTGCTGCAAATAGCAAGATTTCCTTCTCATTTATGGCTGCTTAACATTCCATTATACATGTATTAATATTCCGTTATATGTATATATGTGTGCGTGTGTGTTTGTATATATATATATATGTATGTCATATCTTCTTCATCCATTCATCTATTGAAAGACACTTAGGTTGTTTCCATAACTTGGCTATTGTAAATAATGCTGCAATGAACATAGGGGTACATATATTTTTTTTAACAGTATTTTCATTTTCTTTGGATAAATACCCAGAAGTGGAATTGCGGGATTGTATGATACTTTTATTTTTAGTTTTTTGAGGAATTTCTATACTGTTTTCTATAGTGGCTGCACCAATTTACATTCCTACCAACAGTGCAAAAGGGTTCCCTTTTCTCCACATCCTAGCCAACATTTATTGTTTCTTGTCTTTTAGATAATAGACATTCTGACCGGTGTGAGGTGGTATGTCACTATGGCTTTGATTTGCATTTGCATTTGATTACTGATATTGAGCATCTTTCTATGTGTCTGTTGGCCATCTGTATCACTTTTTTATTTTTTTCGTATCACTTCTTTAGAAAAACGTCTATTCAGGTCCTCTGACCATTTTTAATCAGACTTTTTTTTTTTTTTTTTTACGTTGAGTTGTATGAGTTCTTTATACATTTTGGATATTAACCCCTTATCAGATATATAATTTGCAAATATCTTCTCCAATTCATTTTGTTTGTGGTTTCCTTCACTGTGCAAAAGATTTTTTTAGCTTAATGTATTCCCATTTGTTTATTTTTGCTCTTTTTGCCCTTGCCTGAGGAGACAGATCCCGCCCCCCCCGGCAAAAAAAAAACACACATTGCTTAGACTGATGTCCAAGAGATTACTACCTATGTTTTCTTATAGGAGTTTTATGGTTTCAGGTCTAAATAAAAGCCTTTTAATTTAAAAATGAAACTGGCTTGTAACCACAAGTCTATCTGTATTAAATTTGCTTCAAATTATTACTGAAGACAAAAAAAGAAAAAGCAGTAAACTTATACCAGAAAAAAAAAAAGATGGAATAAAAAAGTCACACTTTACATGTGTGAACAAAATTCTAAGTATAAATTTAAAGAAAATATCCTTTAAGAACCTAGCCTGCAAAGTTTTATCACCAAAAGCTAGGCTAAGACTTTTCTTCTGTAATTCTAAATTACTGAATAAAAGGGAAATTTCCAGTGGATTATGAGGGAGAAATTTTGCACATCTAGAATTTTATATTAGCCAATTGTCTTTTCTCTATAAGAGCAGAAGATTGATAGTTTGGGATATAAACCAGCTTATTCCTCTTAAATTGTTGCCATTCAGCAGAGTGAGTTATTAATTGAAAAAGAAAATCTAGTCTGTGAGAGTCATAATATAAAATATTTGGTAATCTCTTAAACCAGTATCAAATACTGCCAAGTATAAACAGTATATCATGATTAACATAAGTCGAAGAATTGATTTCAACTCTGTAATTTTGAACAAGTTACTTATCTTCACTTAATTTAATGATTTATGCAATCAGTATATCAGTACAGTCAGCCCTCTGTATCCACAGGTTGTACATTCACAGATTCAACCTATCTTGGATTGAACTGAATCCACGGATGGTGAACCTAGGTGGATACAGAGGGCCAACTGCACTACTCCATTTTATATAAGGGACTTTAGCCCCCACCAACTTTGCTATCCACGGGGGTCCTGAAACCAATAACCTCTGATACTGAGGAATGACTGTACCAACTCTTCCAAGTCCTATTTCAGTGTGAAAGGGACTTTCAAAATGCTGTAAAAGATGATAATTATAAGTTTAAAATGTCACTTAATAAGCAGCAACTACTGTTCTAAGTAATTCATATAATTAACTTATTTCATCCTGGGAACAGTACCGTAAGGTATGTAGTATTATTATTGACTATTTTGCAGGTAATGAAAACTCTGGTACAGAAATGTTAAGGTTTTGCTCAAAGTCACAGGGCATTAAAGTGGCAGAGGCAATATTCAGGCCCAGGCATTCTGGACTGGATTCTGTGTTTTGAGCCATTATATAAAGAGATTTTTAATACTAACTCAGTAATTTGCAAATTATAAAGTAGAAAAAGAGGAATTTTTTGCAGATTTTTTAACATAGATTTTACACATTTATTTACCTCTTTAAAAATGTAGTTGACATAGTATAAGCTTCCCTATCTATTAAACTACTCTATTAGGTTAAATTAATAAAACAACTATATTTCATATTTATGAAAAACTAAACTTTGTTTTTCTCTCAAAGTTTGACACCTTTCAGAATGTGACCCCAAAACATCTCTAATTTCCTTCTCTCTGTAATATAGAAGAGGTAGGCTTCCATTCCTTTCTATGTTTCCCCTATGTGGTAGATAGAATTCTAAATGGAACACTAAAACTCCCATCCTCTATGTACAAACTCTGATAATCTCTTCCCCTTGAGTTCAGGAAGAAACTGCAAATATTATGGGATTTTGCACCTGTGATTCGGTAACCTTATATAGCAAAGGTGTGTCAATATTGCAGATATAATTAAAATTCCTAATATACTGACTTTAGGTTAATCAAAAGGGGCATTTCCTGAGTGGGCCTGACCTAATCAGGTAAGTCCTTTAAAAGATAATCTAGAGGTTAGCAATGGAAAGAGTCAGGGAGAATTCAAATGAGATTCTCCTGCTGGAGTTGAATAAATAACCTGCCAGGTTTTGAGAAAACCATGTGACTAGAATCCAAGGGCAATCTCCAGGCTCTGAGAGTGAGCTCCAGCAAACAACTTGTAAGAAAATGTTGACTTCAGACCTTCAACTGCAAGGAAATGAATTCTGCTAACAGCCAAGATCAGCTTGCAAACAGATCTTTCCCCAATAATGCCTTCAGATGAGAAGGCTGACACTCTGATGTCAGCCTTGTGAGACCCTGAATGAAGGATCCAGCTCAACTGTGCCCAGACTCCTGACCCACAGAAATTATATGGTAATAAAACTGTGTTCTTTTAAGATGCTAAATTTTTGGTAATTTGATATTCAGCAAATAAAAAGCCAATACATCCTATATTCAAGTTTGCTTTTTTGAAGCCCTTTTACAAATTCAACTGTTTTTTGGCATTGATTATCTACTATCTGTATAAAAAATGGCCATTTTATACCTACTGTTAGGCTTCTCCTATTTTCCCCCACTCAAAAGCCTTTCCTGATGATTTCATATCACTGATCTTCCATAATCTTCTTGAAACTTATCAATCTGACCTATACAATTATATTATGTAATGCTAGTCCTATTACATACTTTTCTCTATTGCAAAATCAAGAAATTTTCTATTTTGTACGAACAGTATTGACAATTACTCTCAATCTGGGTAAGGTTGGTGTTCATCTAACATTTTAATAGCATAGAGGTTTTTACTATAAAGTGTTTTAGTGAACTTCACTGTATAAAACATATGTAATGCATTTTAAAAAGAAGTAGCTATTAAAATTATGTATAATTCAGTTTATGAAAAATTATAGAAGGGTGTGTGTATGCATATACATGAATAAAGAGATCTCTGAATGGACACCAAACTGTTGCTGATGGTTATCAGTATAATGAGATTTTAGGTGATTTTTATTTTCTTCCAAACGACAGTATGTAAAGTTCAATTATTTACAGTAAAATATATATTATTTTATAATCAAAGCAGTTCCCTGTGAAAAAAATAGAAGGGAAATTGTGAGAAAATATATACTAAAATATTGACAGTGATTATCTTTGATGGGAAAATGAAAAGTGTTGCTTTCTATTTTTATTCTTGCAATTTAAAATTATAATTTGAGTATACACCCTATGAAAACAGTTTAAACAACATAGGGTGCATAGAGTAGAAATTTAAAATATTTATACTAACACTTGTATCTTTGTACTCAATCCCAATGTGATTCTTCTTTCAATTAAAACACACTTTTTTAACAGTTTGATTGTCCTATACCTTCACATACATAGTTGTAGGGGAAAGAATGACAAGCTGTCTATATCCTGAGAGGCAGAGAAACAATTTACTACTATCTTTACATGTGTGATGTGTAATCAGTTTCTTCTTATTCCTCTAGGTCCCAAAAGGAGGGAAGAAGGGAAAGAAACTCTTGGCTAAAGTGTGCAATTTGATGCATTTTGACCTGTATATACACTTGTAAAATCACTGCTGATATGAAGGTACAGAATATTTTAATCACCAAGTGTTTCTTTGTACCACTTTGCAATCTTTGCACACTGTTACTGTCACTATGGATTAGTTTTCTTTTTCTAAAATATATATAAATAGAATCAGCCATCATAGACACTTTTATTTCTGTCTTCTTTAACTCGGCATAATGATTTTAAGATTCATCATTTTTTTTTAAATTTTTTATAAGCGGCATGTTCATTTTTACTGCTTTCCCCACCAAGAGACACTCCTGGCGGTTCTGGAAAACCTGTTCTGCCTACTCATGCAACATCAACAGAGACCAGAAGGAGTCCAAGCAGTACCAGATAAAGTGAGCAAACCAAAATAAGATTGCAAAGGCTTTCAAAATTAAACTGCCATTGGAAACACAGCCTCCTCTCCTCAAATACATAATGTTAAAAGACCCAAAAGAAAAGGATGATATAATGATTCTAAATGTATACACACCAAACAACAGAGACTCAAACTGCATGAAGCAAAAACTGATAGAGGTGAAAGAAAAAAGAGACAAATCTGAACTTAGAGTTGGGGACTTCAACCCACCTACCCCCCTCAGAAATTGAAGGAACTCTTAGAAAATCAGCAGACACATATAGGATCTGAACAATGCCATCATCCAAAAGAATATATTTTAAACATATAGAATATTACACTTAACAACATAAGATTGCAAATTTTTTCAAGTGCCCTTGGGACATTCAACAAGATTGGCAGTATCCCAGGCCATAAAATAAATTTCAATGCATTTAAAAGAACTGAAATCATACAAAATGTGTTCTCTAACCATAATCAAATCAAATTAAAATCAATAAAAGAAAGACAACTGTCAGATGGTTTTGCATTTTGATTACACTGGTGGTTAAAAGAACCTACACGGGTAACAGAATTGCACATTTTTTATGCACATGGTTCAAATGTAAATACTTGAGTACAGTGTGAAATAAATGTGAGAACAGGCATTATTGTCTTGTTTTTAATCTTACAGGAAAAGCATTAAATATTTCAACATCAAATATATATTAGCCTTATGTTTCTCCTAGATGACTTACAAATTGAGAGTTTCTTTCTCTTTCTTGTTTGCTGAGATTTTTTTAACGAATAAGGAGTGTTGAATTTTACCAAATTCTTTTTCTGCATCTATCAAAATGATGTTTTACCTCCTTTGTTAATATGATGAATTAAACTGATTAATTTAAGCACATTCAAATATCCTTCTATTCCAGGAATTGAACCTATTTGTTCATAAGGTACTACCCTCCTAAATATTGTTGTATTCAATTTGACAATACTGTTAATGATTTTTGTGTTTATGTTTATGTTCATGGTGGATATATGTCTGCAATTTTTTTTTCTAATTTCATTGTCAGGATACATATTTAGAGTTAGCTGGTCTCAAAAGGTGTCTCAGAGAGGGAGAGTTCCATCCTCTGCTTTATCTGAAAAACTTCAGGATTGAATGTTTGATGGAACTCTCAGTGAATGCATCTAACCATAAAGAGTTTTTTGTGAGATTTTTTTTGATACTCCTTTTTTATTTGTGATATATATATATGGGGAAGAGAGAGAGAGGGAGAGAGAGGGGGGAGAGGGAGAGAGAGAGAGAGAGAAGAGAGAGAGGGAGGTGTGTGTGGAGGTCAAAGATCTGCAATAGTCAGAAAGTGAACTAGAGAAGATCGACGGCTTGGTAACCGACTGTTGGCGAGAACATAACTCTGCTCTTCCAGCAGCTCCTGGAGCTGCTGCAGCCACTGCTTCGCTGGGACTGTCCTACAGCAACCTGGAGACGATTAGGCGCGAGTCTTGCTAGGGTGAGGAAACCAACTTCTGGAAGATTCCCGAGCCCATCATCGTAAAAACCAGTCTCCCAGTAGTTTCAAAAGGGCCACAAAACAAACCAGCCCCCCAAATCTCAGCAGCCGAGAGCAGTGAACCAGGCATGCAGGAGGAAGACCGCTAAGGGATGCTCAGTCAGAGAGACGGAAAATACTGCCAGTAACTACTTCCGGTCCAAGCTGGCAAGCCAGATCCCGGCCAACGACCCTCTGAAGAGCCTCACGCACCACAAAACGCCGCCAGGCCTCCACGCCCGCCTCAGCAACAACTCTGCCGTCCTGCCCACTCAGGCCCCTGAAAGGCGCCAGCCTCTGCCCTTCAGCCTCCAGCCCTCGACATCGCCTTCACCGAGGCCAAGCGTAAGGAAAGCAAAGACAATTCTGGCTTCTGGCAGCGGCCTCGGTTGGCACAGCTGCCTTGGGGCTTCTGTGAGGCTGCAGGCGTCGGCCTCCCCGCCCCCCCATGACCCGGAAGCCCGAGAAGACCCAGGCTTTGGGAACAAACATTCCTTCCCTCTTCCCCAGAGAGCCCACCTCTGGCCGGGCTGCGAGGCCCTCGGAGGCTGGCCCGTGCTCCTTGGAGAGGCCCGCCTCGCTCTCCACACCAGGGCAGTGTTCCCTTCTGCTCACCTGCCTGGGAGCCTGCCTGCCGTCAGTGCCCACCCGCGACGCTGTGAGCCTCGGTGAGGCTTGGTGGGCTCGGAGCCTCAGCTCTGCCTCAGGGCCTCCGACGGAGTGGGAGCAACTTCCACGTGGCTCAAGCGCAGCATCTCGGCACCTGGGAATGGTATCGCCAGCTGACGGGCCCCACGTCCTGAGGTAAGCCCTGTGGAGGTACTGGAGGAGGCTTGCAGCAGAGGGCCGCTGCGGCCCGCTTGTGGCTGGTCTGCGCCTTGAGGAGACCGCTCCACAGTCAGCAGCTCAGTCAGCTGCCGTGTGGGGGTGGGGAGGACGCGCAGCGTCTTCTGTAGCCCTGCCTCAGATTTTCTGAGTCATAAAGACAGCTTTCCCCTTTGTTAATTTTGTACACTGCTTGCCTCATTTCTGTTTTATTGATATATATTTTTATCTTTATTTTTTTCTCATTTCTGCTTTTAGTTTCCTTTGCGTTTTTAATTTTTGTTACTTATTCAATGCAGAATTTTGGGTCATTAATTTTAGACCTTTAAATTTTTTTTTTAATATGAGCACTTTAAAAATTTCCCTCTAATAATTTTCAGTGGCCTCTCAAATTTTTAATTTTTTTGCCTGCACAGCAAGGCATCATAGTTCCCCCACCAGGGATCGAACTCGTGTTCCCTGCAGTGGAAGCTGGGGAATTCCAGCCACTGGGCTGCTGGGGAATTCCCCTGCCTATCCAAATTTTGTATGCTGTATTTTGTGCACCATAAAGTTGAAATTATTCTATAATTTCTACTTTGATTTTTTGTTTGATGGATTTTTTCGAAGTGGGTTTGATTGAAAATACTTAGTTTTCCTGGATACGGTTATTGATGTCTAATTTAATTATAGTGTGATCAGAGAGAGTTTATTCCGTATGATTTCAATTCTATTAAGTTGATTTAGACTTCTAGCACAGTTTATGGGCCATCTTGGTGAATATAATATGAGTGCTTAAAGAATGTATTCTGACATTATCATATGTAGTATTTTGTAATTATCCATTAGATCTAGGTTGTGCATGCTGATTCCATTAGTTTTTTTGTCTAGTTCAATCAGTTGTTCAAGGGGACTGTTAATTCCACAATCATAGTAAGAGATTTTATCTAATTCTTTCTTTAATACTGTAGTTTTTGCATCATGTGTTTTGAACGTTGGTTCTCAGGTCATACACACTTATGATTGTTAGATCATCCTGATGAATTTAGCCTTTTACCTTTTTTTTTTTTTTTTTTTTGCGGTACACCGGCCTCTCCCGTTGCGGAGCACAGGCTCCGGACGCGCAGGCTCAGCGGCCATGGCTCATGGGCCCAGCCACTCCGCGGCATGCGGGATCCTCCCGGACCGGGGCACGAACCCGCGTCCCCCGCATCGGCAGGCGGACTCTCAACCACTGCGCCACCAGGGAAGCCCTAGCCTTTTACCTTTGTTAAATATCCTGCTTTATCTCTGGCAATAGACTTTTCTTGATGCTTACCTTATCTCGTATTAAAATAGGTAATCCAGTCTTCTTATTCTTAGGGTTTGTATTATATATAATTTCTATACATCTGCCCTCAATCTATCTGAACTTTACATTTAAATTTCATCTCATATTTAACATACAGTTAGGTCCTGCTTTTATTAATTATTCTGAATCTCTGCCTCTTAGTTAGAGGGTTTCATCCATAAACATTCTGTCATTATTGATATCATTTGATTTAGGTTCACCATTTTAATATGGTGAATATCCCCTCTATTTCTACCCTTTTCTGATTTTCTAGTTCTTTCTTTGAATGAATTTTAGAATTCCATTAGAAATTATCTATTGGATTTTTTTTGTTAGTAGTTGCTCTAGGATTAAGTCTTTACAGTCTACATAGGGTTAATATTTTACTACCTCACATGATATATAGAAAACCTGCAACCATGTGGATCCATCTATGTGTTACCATAACCTCATCATTCTATGTATGTTAATTATTATCTCGTGCTAAAAATGTTATACACCAAAAAGACACCATTATATTTTTTGCTTTAGTCATGTGTGTGTTAACTACACTAAGAGAAAAATTTATATTTATCAATATATTTATTATTTAATCTGTTCTTTCCAGATGGTATGTATTTTCCTCTGGTACTATTTTTTTTTTCTGACTGTAAGAAATTGTTTTAGCATTTCTTTTAGGTGCAGTGCTGGTGACAAAGTTTCTTACTCTTTTATCTGAAAATGTCTTTATTTACCATTTATTCTTGATTGATATTTTCACTTCATATAGAATTCTGTGCTTAACCATTCTTCCCTCTTCTTCTTGCCTCCATAGTTTCTGATATGGAGTCTATGGTGATATGAATTATTCTTTCCCTGTGTATAATATTCCATTTTCTCTAGCTAATTTTAAGATTTTCTCTTTCTCTTTGATTTTTAGCAAGTTAACTTTTCTTTGCTGGGATTTAGTTTTATTTGTATTATTCCTAGTCCAGGTTTACTGAGCCTCTTGTTTGTGTAAAAATATGTCTTCCATACATTTGGAAAGTTTTTTGGCCTTTATGTCTTCAAATTTTTTTGTCTCATTATCTCTTGCCAAACCTTCTTGAGTTCATATTACGTGTACTTTATACTTTTGACATGTCCCACAGGTTTCTGAAACTCTATTAATTTTTCTTCCAAACTTATGTCATGGTGCTCTGAAGACTGCATTATTTCTGTTGATCTACGTTTAAGATTACTGATTCTGTCCTCTATCATCTGCATTCTGCATATCCAAAGAATGTTTTGTTTAGATATGTATTTTTCTTGAATTTCTATTGAGTTTCTATTTATTTTTTTATTCTGCTGAGATTTCCTAGATTTTTATATGAGTGTTTCTTCTTCACACTCCCTCAACACACACACACACACACACACACACATGGGCCATGGCCGCTGAGCCTGCGCGTCCGGAGCCTGTGCTCCGCAACGGGAGAGGCCGCAACAGAGGAAGGCCCGCATACCACAAAAAAAAAAAAAAAAAAAAAGTCCTTCTATGATGATTCCAACATCTGGATAATTTAAGGGTTCAAATCTGTTGATAATTTTTCTTTTAAGAATGAGTAAGAATTTTTTCTGCTTCCTCATACAAGATTAATTTTGACTATATCCCACTGATTCTGAATGTGATATTATATATGTGATATATTTGCATTTCGTTATATTCTTAAGAATGGTGATTTTTTTGGTTTTGTTTTAATAGGCAATCGATTTGGTTACATTTAAATTTCAAACCTTTTATTACATCTCAAATCTCTGTTCAGTTATTTTAGAACCATTGGGAGCTATCTTGAGTCTGCCCTATGCATTTATGGGTCAGGAGCAAGCCAGAGACTTGGGTAGAGCTTATAATTTGGGTCTCCTCCTCTGTGGCTTTCTCCTTTCTGGAAGTCTCTCAGTTTTTAGAAATACAGTTGCTTTGAGATATGTCTTCTGGTTTTTCAGGTCAGGAAGTCTGCAGGATTTCTCTAAGAATTATAGTCACTTTACACATTGAAAATGTTGGCCTAACTTCAAACTAAAAGCCAGGAGAAAAAAACCACATACTCACACAGTACCATTGTTTTTTAACAAGTGTCAATTCACCTCCTGAATGTACCTTCATTTGATTATTCTCCATGGCCTTCTAGTCATTCCTTTTTTGAAGTTTGTCTGGAGTTTATAGTTGTTTTACACAGGAGGATTGGGTCCAGTAGGAGCTACTTGATCATGCTGGAAGTGATAGTCCTTGTCTTTTTTTTTAATTCTTTCTTATTTTGTACCTCCATGCAAGGAAGCAGGAGAAGAGGAGCCAGAAGCTGCAGGGCTGGCGCTGGGTGGGTTTCTTGCTCCCCAGTGAATGATATGTGTCTTCAATTTTAGGCAATGCTATGATACATTTGCACAGATTTCACAATTTGCATTATGTGTGTGTATGTATGTGTATATATATATATATATATATATAGGAGTTCTGAATCGTATCTTACAACATGTCTTTATAGCTTTTTATCCTCAATATATATTACCTCCTGTTCTAAGCAGGATTCATAGAAGGGTTGTAACTTGAAAATATTTAAATGCTCAGGAAATAGCAAGGTTTCAAATCAGTCATGTTCTTTGTGTCGTATTTTATTTCCATTACAACAATTGATAATAAGTTAATGGTTAACTTTATTGAAATTATATAATGTTACTGTTGCATTATATAATTTTCAAACTTCACTAAGCTCTGCAAATATCTTCAGTGACAGCATATTCTGGATATGTTCAGAAACAATAGCCTGGATTAATTTAGATGTGTAGAATCATCAACAGAAAATTCAAAATTGCTTTTATAAGTATTTGAGGGGAATTAAAAATCTATATATAATCTTTATATTGCCATTTTATTCTTCAGAAATACCATATGCTTACTAATTTAAGATAAAGTAGACACCTTAAACTTGTTTGTAAGGGAAAATACGGTCTGGGTGTCAGTTTCCATGGTGCTTGATTAACTAGCACAAATTAAATCACATATCTGTTTTAATTAATTACTTGCAATGAATCAATCAAAGATGAATAGGTGAACCAAATAAATTTTGGTAAATATATTGCCATGGGTATGTCATTAGGAAACAATTCATAGCTATCATAAAAAAAATACTGGTTCAGGCTCCTCTGGTGGCGCAGTGGTTGAGAGTCTGCCTGCCGATGCAGGGGACGCGGGTTCATGCCCCAATTCGGGAAGATCCCACATGCCGCGGAGCGGCTGGGCCCGTGAGCCATGGCCGCTGAGCCTGCGCGTCCGGAGCCTGTGCTCCGCAACGGGAGGGGCCACAGCAGTGAGAGGCCCGCGTACCGCAAAAAAAAAAAAAAAAAACAAAACAAAAAAATACTGGTTCAGATTCCAACATGTTTATTGGGGCATTAAATATTCTAGATACATGCTCATTTTCAATTCTTGGGTGATACAGTGAGGCAACTCCCTAAAATTTGAAAATGAGGGAATTAATTTTTACTGACCTCTGACAGTTAAACAGGGAACAAACATTTAATAGGGGAATTTGGTAAATTCTTAAATCACAGACTTTTACAGTAAGTTTTAAGAAAAGTTTATGGATTTCTCCTAGTCAAGTTATCTGAGTATAGCTTAAGGCCAGGTTGCTCTGTAGAAGCAAAACAAATTTAGGCCACAAAAAATGACATTAATACTCACAGAGGGAAAATTAAAGATAGCCAGAGAAGATAAAATAACCCAAAGGAAAAGGAGTCTATTTAATAAATATTGAAATATTCTAATAAATATTGAAAGTAAATGTTTTTAATTGCATTGAAATTGTAATGTTCAGTGCATATTGAACATGGTCAATGTGCAATCAGAAATTCAAAGAAACTGTAATCACTTTGATTCTTATGTAACTGGGCAATAAGAAGTAAAACAGATAATAACTGATATGTGTATATTAAGTGCTCACTACGTTTCAGGCTTCACATGCATTATCTCTTTGAATGCTAATGGCAGTGCGTTTAAGTTCAGTAGCTTTGTATAAGTTAATAAATTGAATTTCTGTCATCTACTCTGGTATGGTATACATCTATTAGTTTATATTTGTTAGATTAGGCACGTAAGGACAGATTTTTTTCTGGGCATCCAGCAGCAAGCCTGAACTTTCAAGTAACTTTTATATTAGTGAACACGTCCAAACTAGTTGAGATAATATTTAGTGTTGCTATTTAAATTCATCATTCTATCCCTTGTTCTTTAATTCAATGACATTGAAGTTCATGTAAAAAATATATACAAGATATATAAAGCTTAAAATTGTGTATTACTAGCATGCATAGTATGTAAATCTAGAATCATGATTATAATAAAATATAATTTGCCATTCACAGAATAAGCTAAATGGTGAGTTATAGAACAGCAATAATAGCTAAAATCATCAGCAGTACCGTACAGAATAAGCAAACTGAAATTAGTGGAGGACAGAAAATGTCACACTGTTGGAGCAGGGAACACAATGAGAAGAAAACATAAGACAAAACTGAACATGTTCTGAGCAGTTAGCCCAAGAAAGGGATTATGATATGCAAGGGGTCAAGCTTAACTGGTTCATGATGGGAGATAGAGAAAAAGAGCTTGACTAGAGAAAAGGGTGAGATTCTGGGCATTGTATTCAGGTTAAAGACTTATTTCCTTTAGCAAAGAGAAATTGTTTTAATTTCTGGGTAAATTTAGGATTAATTTTTGTCATAAGGAATGAAGAATTTTCCAATTAGTGGAATATATCAATACAATACCAGACACAGATTTTTTATTTATGTATAAGGAAGAAGCTTACCTGTATTTTTATATGGATTCTGCTAGAAGCAGTACAAACTTTTGTTACTGCTGCTAGATAATGTAAAAATTCATCAGTGATTTTTCATATTTCACGTATATGCAGGTGTGTCTATGCGCTCTAAGAGAGGTTGGTTTGTCCCAGGTCACACACTTATCCAGGATTCATATTGAGCATTTCTGACCTTTGTCTGCTTTCCACTCCCTTATAATGAACTTGCAGTGTTAGGTTGGGTGGTCCTTGATTAGGAGTTAAGGTATATGTCCCTTCCAGGCTTGAATTCTTAATTTTTATATATATACTGACAGAGGGCTTTAGTATTTATAAGATAATTTTGTCATCTGCAGTGAGCAGGTGGTGTTATTTCTAATCCTTTGAATATTTGAGAAAACTTTGTTTTCTTCATGCAGGAAAAATATAGTTGGATTTACGTTATTGGTTTGTAATATATTCATATCAAAATTTATTAACATTATTTATTTATTTAATCTTATTTTTGACTTTAGTGTTGAATTTAATGTGTTATAGAAGCAAATTCTGAAGCCAGTTTAACAGCTGTTGTTTTTTTGCTTGTGACTTGTTAGGGCATCTTTAGTGATACGGTTGGTTGGTTGGTTGTTTGCTTTGTGGGGTTGGTTTTTTTTTTTTTTTTTTTTACTATTTATTTATTTATTTGCCTTCATGAGTCTTAGTTGCAGCACGTGAGCTCTTTTAGTTGTGGCAAGTGGGATCTAGTTCCCTGACCAGAGATCAAACCCGGGCCCCCTGCATTGGGAGCAGGGAGTCTTAACCACTGGACCACCAAGAGAAGTCCTGACCTTGCTTTGTTTTTTTTGTTTGTTTTTTTTCTTGTGTTTATTTGTTTTGTTGATTTTGCCCTCATTTCTCCTTAAGATTCTAGTGCTTGTATTAAGCCCTCATAAATTTCAGGACAAGTTTCAGTTGGTGCTCAAGTGCAAGTGGATACATTCTTTTCTTGCATTTAGAGTTCTGCCATGAAATCATCCCTCTAAACAAAAAGCCCACAAAAAATATTGTTTTAAAATTCCTTGATATATAGCAACATTTATATCCCTGTTTTGTTTACTATGTGTACATCTTTATTCAGTACCTTGATATTTGAAACTGAAACTGAAATTTTGTCTTCCAAGCCCAGGACAGTCTTGCAGTTTGTCTTCGAGGATTCTGTCACAATTTGTGCACACTAATAGAGGTATCTAACATATGTGTATTAAATTAAGTAAAACAGGGAATTCCCTGGTGGTCCAGTGGTTAGGACTCTGCATTTTCACTGCCGAGGGCCGGGGCTCGATCCCTGGTCTGGTCAGGGAACTAAGATCCCACAAGCCCCATGGCATGGCCAAAAAAACCCCTCCAAAACAAAGAAAACTAAATTAAGTAACACAAACCTTTCTGAAATTAGATTGTTTGCAGTTAACATATGGATTCTTTGCACTTTGTCCCAAATAGAAAGTTGTTGCTAATCAGGAATTATACCAAATCATTTTAAATATCTCTAGAGCATTGTTCTTAATTAATCTATTTGTGTACCTATGCATGCATACATCATCTAATTTAAAATAAATGAAAATGTAAAAATATTTTTAAATACATCAGGAATTGTGGTATTGAGAGACATTAGCTGAATCTTTGGTGATTCAAAATGAGAGAGGAATAGAAGGTGGGCAGAGATTTAACAGTAAGTTTTTAACAGAGGTGCAAGTAAAGAATTATGGATGCCTAGAGGAGGGATTGTCATTTGCTTGAAATGAGCAGTTGTTTGCATGTCTCAAATACTATTTTAACTTTAATATTCCCCAAGCAAAAGGTTCTTCATAGGAAATCCATATAATCCATTTACCTACTATAGAACTCACTAGTGATTTTTATTTGTATGCCTCAATTAATGATTTAGGTTAATTTCTATAATCTAAGTGATCTATATTTTTGGTTGAGAATAAAGAAAAATGATATGTGTTATTTTAATTTTTTTAAACTGAAATAAATTTTCACATAATGCTATAGAGGAGGAATGTATGTATTAAAAGCTTCTTCCTTCAGAATAAATTCTCTTATAAAGAGAGGAGAGGGAAGGAAAGGAGGAAATATTTTCTTCTTTTCTTATTTTAGGTCCTCAATCTAGTCATAGTAACCTGGTCTTCTTACAAGATGCTATTGTTTATATGTAGGCAGAAGTATCATCTTTTTTTTTTTTTTTTTTTTTACATGTTATTTATTTATTTATTTTTGGCTGCGTTGGGTCTTCGTTGCTGTGCGTGGGCTTTCTCTAGTTGCCGTGAGCGGGGGCTACTCTTCATTGCAGTGCGTGGGCTTCTCATTGCGGTGGCTTCTGTTGTTGCAGAGCACGGGCTCTAGGCATGTGGGCTTCAGTAGTTGCAGCATGTGGGCTCAGTAGTTGTGGCTTGTGGGCTTAGTTGCTCCGCGGCATGTAGGATCTTCTCAGACCAGGGATCAAACCTGTGTCCCCTGCATTGGCAGGTGGATTCTTAACTACTGCACCACCAGAGATGTCCCAGAAGTATCATCTTATTGGTAGTAATAACTCAGAATATAATGCAAATGCACGTGTTTATTACTTTATACATTTTTCTCATTTCTTTAATCATTTGTTATCATCAGTTTATGTAAGAAATCACATTAAAGTATATGGTGAATATAAACCTAGATGCTTTCTTTGTCCCTAATACATTAAGCCAGATAGTTAAGATAAAATGTATATGCTGACTAGAATTCAATTAAAAACAAACTATTAAAAAATGATATATAGTACTTGAACGGATGTTCTGAACCCCAGTTTCTATTGTGGCAATGTCTCCCCACAAGAAGCAATGCTCTGACACCAGCTGGGTGTCCTACAATACAGCTCAATTCTGACATTGCATCCCAGAGATAGCATCAGATCCCACAGGTTAAAGACTGCCCCCCAGGTTGTCACCCATCCTGACCAATCAACTATAAATCAGAGGTTCCCACAACTCCCTCCTTGGAGCGATTAATTTGCTAGAGTGGCACATGGAACTCAGAAACATTTTACTTACTACGTCTTTGGTTTATTATAAAATAATACAATTCAGAAGCAGATAGATGAAAGAGATGCATAAGGCAAGGTATGTGGGAAAGAATGCAGAGCTTCTGTGCCCTCTCAGAGAGCATCATTCTCCCCAAATCTCCGATTGTTCACCAACCCTGAGAATTCTCAGAACCCAGTCCTTTTGGGTTTTTATGGAGACTTCATTACATAGACATTTTTGATTAAATCACTGGCCATTGGCAATTGATTCAACCTCCAGCCCCTTTCCCCTCCCAGGAGATGGGGCTGGTAGTGGGGAGACTGAAAGTCCAAGCCCTCTGACCACATGGTCTGCTGTTCTCTCAACCAGCCGCATCCTCATTAACATAACTAAAGACGCCTTTCTGGCTCTCATCACTTAGGAAACAGGAGTTTTAGGAGCTCTGTGCCAGAAATGGGGCTGAAAGCCAAGTATATTTTTCTTACTGTAAATCACAATATCACAGTACTGTTTCAGCATTCTGGCTACAGATGTGTTGTAGTAAGAGCATGTGTCAGGAGCTAGGCAAACTGTGATTTAAAGTTATTTTACTTCTGTGCCCTTTAGCTTTCTTATTTGTGAAGAGTACCTTTCTGAATATGCTGTTGTATTGATTAAAAACATTAAAAGTAAAGTGATTAGGAGAATGAATTAGTAGTATTACAGATGCTTCAATTATAGAGCAAGGCCAAATCCACTAAGAAAAATGTACTTTTAGACGTTAAAAAGAGAAAATATTTATAGATAATTGATACTAATTACTTGTTCCCTTCTGGAGCATTTTAAAAGCTTTTGTGGAGTCAGTTAACTTGTATTTGTTTAGAAGGGACTCTTGTCACGAAAAGAAAAATCTACTGTAAATAGTGCAACTAACTTCCTATACTTCCATGCTTCCCTTTTGGAAAATCTGAGCCAAATCTGTCACTCACTTCTGGCAGCTATAGAGGATATTAGGTTATGGTTTATAACCTAATAAACCAGGCAGGTTTATGCCTGAAGCTTCACTCCTGGCATCATCTGCTAATCCTGTGTGGTGGTGGGATTTTACGTCACACAGACTCTGCTCCAATTCAGCTGTGCCATTTAGCAGCTGTGTGAACTTGTTACCTCATTTCCATAGGTCTGAATTTTCTATGTGGTAAAATAGAGTTAACAATACCTACTTGAAGAGATTTGTGAGGATTAAAATATATGATGCATACAGAGTACATGGTAAAGTGTCTAGAAAGTCCTCAATAATTAGGTAATTATTACTGTAACCGAGTAAAGGTTTGCTGCTCAACGGGCATGGAAACCAATACCATGGCACCAGCTTTTGAGAAAAGGAAAAACCGTATTTTGCGGTCAACCAGCCAGGAGATGGGGAGGCAGGGCTGAAATCTGTCTCCCTGATCTGGCTTTTGGTCAAACTTTTATGATTTTGGGCAAGAGGGTTGAGATGTGGAAGCACTGGCAGGGCAGGTTTCCATTGCAAGGCTTGGAAACTCGGCCATTTATGGTAAAGTATGGTAATAGGGCTTCAGTACTGGATCTTTCTGGACAATAGACCCTTCCCTTGTGAAAGGATTCCCTGCGTTCAGTTTCCAGTCATGTCATGGTCCTTTTGTTCGTGGAGGGGAGAAACGTTGGTTCAGCGTGTTGTATGAGGTCAAAATTTTCTCCTCTGAGCATGCTTTGGCTGTATGACTTGTGGTTTCGTTCTGTTACCTCTGAAAATCAACTCATTATCTTGTTAGAAACAGGATGGGGCCAGTTTTGGGCTAGCTTTGTGCTTATATACAATAATTATATATATTTTAGTGACCTATTACTTTATATCTGTATACTTATTTTTGTGGAAGAAACCCTGTTTTCAAGAACTAGGTAGGACATAAATAAATAAGTAAACTCAATGTTACAATGATTTTATTTCCTTCACTTTGATGTTACTCATAATTTTAAGTAAAGTTAGTCATTTCTCTTTTACCCTCCCTATATTAATGTTCCTAATTTCAGAAAAAAACATCGGAGATCAGTTATTTAGCTCAGCATCCAAGCCTTCCCTGATCCCTCTGCTCTGTAAACTTGAATAAGGCAAAAATTCCCTTTTCTTTTCCTTCTAAGTATTGAAAGCTAAGTCTCTGAATGAAAGGAAATAGAAACTAAATGAAAAGCCAAACTAATTTTACTTAAGCAGTTACAGCTTTCACCGTGAATGATTTGGAACTCTTCAGTGTTACTTAGTGAATGTAATCACATGTATTTGTCTTGTTGAGAATTATATTGTGACATATGCATGGTAAGCAGGACTGCTATTATATAAATTACGCAAGATTTATTGCTCAGAGTCACAGAGTACAAAATGAAAGCCTGTTTGGAGTATTCTTGACAAAAATATTTTCATTATTTAAAGAAACCTTATGTATGTAAGTTACTAACCAATAAGACTAATCAAAATCTCATTAATATTTATATATTATTTGAGTTCAGTGACAGAAATGCCTAAAATGGCTAGTAAGTGGTATGGGAGGGTAAAATGGGTTGGTATTCTGAGGAGCAGGACAGGGTTCAAAGTTCACTGGTGGCAAAATATAATAATCTATGATATACTTTCCCCTCCTTTTATTTCCCTAGGTGTTTTAGTTCATCTATTTTTTTCCAGCATACACTTACATTTCTTCTTATATTTTCTTCTTATTGCATTTTTCTTGTTAGGCTTACATTTCCCTTCAGGTGATGCTTCAGTATTATTCCTTTTTTCTTGTTTTCTTGAAATGGCAACTTGGTATGCAACCAGAATGAGAGGAATTTCATGGGGTGGTGGTGAATTGAGAAAAATGACTTGGGTTACAGTAGACACATAAGGAAAAAAATTCTGCTCAGTTCCATGTTTGGTAGAAACCCTAGGGTACATAACTCAGGAAAAAGGCAGTGGTGAAGGGAGGTCTCTATGGTCTTTCCACTGATATTTTCCTCCAGTGGTTAAATATGTGCCATCACTATTCACCAATGGCACAGTTGGTTCTATAATTATTTGAAGAATATCCAGAATTCAGGTAAGCAGTGAGCAGTACTTTTATATTTGTTTAATCTAATATCATGATTAAAGAAAAAAAAAACATTTTCTGTTTTGTTTTACTCTCAAATAATTTAAATGAGTAATTGAGAGTCAATAAATATTTAACTAACAGTAAGATATTATCATGAAACTGATCTTACCTATCCGCTTTAGCTAGTAAATTCTTGAGTTCATTCATCCCATATAAATTCAGTTTTATCTCCATATTTTAATAAGTGGGTAGCTTTAGGATATCTAGTGCTTAGAGGAAACACTTTCATTCTTAATATTACCTTGGAATAGAAAGTAGATTCTAACTATGTACAGAGAAACTGTCAATTCCTGAAAAATCCTCTGGAATAGGGTCAATGTTATTTCCACAGTTGAAGCTTTAATTACTGCTTTGTTTGTCGTTTAACCTATTTTGTTAGTAAAACTCACTGTATGTAAGAGTTGAATGATTATAACATTTTACTCTTCTCTATTTCATTGTCATAGGAACCCTATGATCCAGGTAGGCCAGTAATATTATTTCTACATTTAATATGAGCAAAGACTATCTTACTAGCCCACTAGCATAAATCTAAAATGTTGGTAGGCTATAAATAAAACATAGGTCTTACGACATCAAATGATATGTATGCCTTTCCTAGCAAAACATACTTTGTCTATTACTAGGCATTAGTTTTTATTTTAGAAGACAAATTTCTCAGCACTGTGTTAAAGCAATCAGTTTATGGTTGAATTTGTACATGTTCTGCAAACCAGTTGGAATTATATCAAATGATCAATTATAAATGTGAATTTTTTTTTTTTTAAAAAAGGAAGTAATAATTTTACCAACCTCAGATAGTTGCTTTGTAGGTTACATGAACCAATATGTTTAAAATACTTAGCATAGGGCCTGACACACAGTAAGTGCTATATAAATGTTAGCTGTTGTTAATATCATCATCATCACTAACCCTTTTTAAAGTATAGTATCAATACTTGGATGAAGAATAAAGGTTGCCAGTGGGTTTACATGGTCTTTTAAGACAAAGGATAAATGACGAAGTTATGTAGGAAGTGAACAAAATTGGTTCCAGGAAAAAAGGAATAAGAAAAATTATAATTAAGGATTAAATCTAGAGCTCAGCTTTCTGTCAGTAAATCAAAAGTAGGAAACATAAATTGCATGTTTATTGATAACTGAAAAATGGAACAAAGTCTAGATTTAGAATATAGCTATAAAAGAAATTACGTGAGGACCATTACACAGTAAATATTAAAGATTTTCCTGTGTATGTTTAATATTGGTTGTCTTCAGATGTCACCCAAAGATGAGCAATTATTAATTGGGAAATTAATAGGAAAATGGTTACTCAACATGGTACTCAAACACGGATCCTCATTCTTATTATGATGTAGCTAGAGAAATAGAAAGTGATATAGTTGATCTTAAATCTATAAAATAAAGATTAGCACAGTTAGTTGAATTTGAAAATGAATAAGGGGGATTACAAACTTCAGTGTTTAGAATGCAGTCATAATCACAGTTGTGGCTTTTTTCAGCTGCAGCTGCAAAGTGGCCTTGAAGGTTTATTTCTTGGGTGCATTGCAGTGATAACCAAAATTCACAGTACATTAAGTTCTGTGGCAATACTTGGATTAGGAGTAAACCTTTGCAACTTCGGTAGTTTTGGGGAAAGGACCTTAGAGCTACTGTCTGCAACTGTTCAAGAAATTCCCAGCTTAAGGAGCAGTATAGAAGAACCTAGGTGAATGAAGAAGAGTTACAATAAAGAAAATAATTAAAGTTGAGCAGAACTCAGTAGGGAATCTCAAATTATAGAAAACAGAATTGTACATGAATAGTTCTTAACTCTGAGTTTCCAGAACAAAAAAATCTTTGTTCTAGATGTGGGTTGGTTTAACAGTTAATTTATTTTTCTGATATTTTCTCTAAATATTCCAGAGAGATCCCTAGGGACATGGGTACAATGGATTTTCTCTGAGAGTTGCACATGTACCTCCTCTAGAGTTCAAGAAAATACCTTGTATTCCTAGCTATTGATTTATGATCTTGCCAATTTTGATTCCTTCTCTAGTGACCAGATCAAATATTTTAGTGATATTATTCAGAGTTCTGGTAAATTTTTAACTATGACATACAGAACTCTGTGAACTTTGTATGTTCCTCTTATGAATTAAAGTGAGACATAAGTAGGGCAGAGAACAGCATTCCAGTATTCTGTGGATGGGGGTGACCAGGTTGTCTAGGTTTATATATAGTGTTTAATCTTCTTCCAAATTTTGATAGTTTTAATAAAGAGAAGTCTGTCTGTCTTGCTGTAATCTTATCTCTGACATTGACATTGTAGCAAGAGGTCTGTGAATGTATAAGAAAACTTTCTGAGATACTGAGAACATAATGTTGGTTGGAATGAGCAAAAAGAAAAAACCCTGCAGTTTCCCTTGAAAAAGTTTGAGTAGTTATTTCTTTAACTTTTGGCCACATAGAATGTTCCAGCTGTGGTAAAGGTGGCCTGAAAATTATATGTTTTAGAAAGGAGGATTTTAAGATAGTATAAGAAAGTACAATTTTTATATTCAAGAAGTTAATCAATATTTTTTAGAAGTATTTGCCTTTATTACACATTTCACTAGATGTGTACTCAAAGGTAAAAAACATTTTTGGTTCTTGTTCTCCATCTGCACATGGCTTTGCTAGCATTTTAGTAATTTATGTTTTCCTTAGCATGAGTGAGATTGAAAACTTTCCTTCAGTACCTCTACTGTCTTTGGTTCCAGTTTTCCATATATTTCCATTTGATCAATTGATTTAAGAAGTTCGCCACCTCTCCAAACAAATGGATTTTCAGATGTATCAATGTGTATGGCATCAATTTTCTAGACAATATCAGACATGGAAAATACACAAAGCATGTTTAGCAGTCGATGCACACATATACACATAATCATATATTTATGTTATATATATTATGCATATATATGTATATTTTACACATAATTCAACAGGGTAAATATTCCTTACTGTATAGGTGTTTTCTTTATAAATCTTGACTAAACACTTACACTTAACTGCATTCAAAACCATTTATAATTGTTCTTTCACATTGGTTGTTGGAAGATTATATTGGTCTGTGGAAGGACATATGTATTTCATACATATGACTCATTTTTCTCTTTATCTATTAATAACAAGTACAAAGATATAAACCCAATCACATTAATAGTACAAATTCCATTAAAATAATTATTTATTCATTATGCATTCTTGTCTATGCCTGTGACCACTCATTACTGGAAAGGAAGGAGTTAGCATTAGGCCTGTAATCTCTTTATCTTCTATTTGGAATACCCAGAAAAGAGAGATAAATGAGTTCTAAAATCCACCTGAATCATTCTGATTACTGAAATTCTGATAAACACACTAATAGGGCTTAGTAGAAGGAATGACCTTTCCTATGAAATGCTCTTAGCAGTATGCACCTGTCTGCATATTTGTTACCTGTCAAACTTTGAAATCCTTCTGGGTTAGGAAGGAGAAGAAGCATTAGCAAGTATGCTGTTATTGCTCAGCCTGTGGGTGACCCATATATCTGAGCTAGAAAAACCCCACCATGGTGGGAACTATGTGGGTCCAAAGAAGTGATACATAGAAATAGGGGAAATTGTGGCAAACAAAGGATGCTCATTAGTGAATCATGATCTCAAGTAAGAATACAATCAAATTATTTCCACAGTACCTCAGAGCAAGAAAAGAAACCGTTAGCTATCTCTGTCAAATCTAGCATTCAGTAGTGGCAGATGGCTCGGAGAAACCTCTGGATCTGTTTTCTCCAGAAAAGCAGAATTGGATTCTTGATGATTTATGGGCTTTGCCACAAAACTCCGCCTAGATAATTTGGTGAAAAGCTGTGACACAGTACCCTTGATAACTCAACTTATCACTAGCCACCTACTGCCATTTGATTCATGGTTTATAGTCTATATTTACCATTCTTGTATTTTTCTGATTACCTGAGAAAAATACTACCAATGAAACATAGAGTGTGAAGAATGCTGAACAGCAGAGCTTCTGTCACTCTGTGTGGCTGTTAATCAAAGTGATGCATTGCTAAGACAGCTGCCTGGGTGTGACAGAAAGCAGATTGCTTCTACCATCCCAGCATGTCAGAAATTTATTCGCTACTTTGAATATATAGAATGTCAATGTCAACAGAATGCATTTAAAGAAGGTACAAATGGAAACTGAAGAGCCTCAAGGGAGTTTACATGTGATGGTGTCCTAATTTTACCAATAATACCCCTCTGGAGATATGTAAAGAATATTTATGTGAGACCTTATATCACATCCAGATGGGGATATACTAGGGGATTGAATATCCCTAAGTGACAGTTTCACGGGGCACATAATGTTTTAGGGTGCAAGTAGTTTCCAAAATTGCACAAAAACAATAAAATATCAATAGCGGTAATGTATATTGTGGCTTGATCAGAACTGGCCATGCAGCCTAAGATAATCTGTGAAAGATTTAGTGAGTTGGTTTTGGAATACTGAGTGTGGCCAAAATGACGCTACTAAAGCTTTGTCATTAGGCGCCAAAGACTTGCTAACCCAAATTAGGAATACTAGCGAGAACCAGAGGGATCTCTATCGAAGGAGAATGACCATGGCTGGAATCAACCTGGAAGATTTAATAAAGGTATAAGCAAATGGACAAATTGAATAATAATTCTCATGGAAAATCATTACCAATGTTGGGAGAAGTCTTGTACTTTCATAGAAAGGACTAGTGGATATTCTAATATTTATTAGAATTCAGTATTTTTAAAGGTCAGTGGTTGAGAGTGCTAGAAGGGGAAACAGAAGGTTGTATTGATGGGATCTGTTGCAAGTCTAAATTAAGGCGTGTTGTCCATGGAAAATGTGGCAAATATTGTTCTTTAATGCCCTTAATCACAAAACAACATGGAACTTTTCTTCTGTATGATGAGTTGATTAGGATTGGGTAGATCAAAGAATGGCACGTTTCACTATTAGAATGTTACATAATGGCACTTGGAAGCCAGTACCTGTAAAACCTGTATGAGAATATGTGGAATATGGTTATGACCACAAAGCAGATCAAATCCAGAATTTACTGAAATATCAATGTACCAGTCAGTGAGGGAAGTGATATATAAGGAAATAATTTCTGTTGGAAAGAATAATTATACTATATATTTTTTTCTCTTAATGAAACCACTGGGAAAAGGGCAGTAAGACCTGTACACTCCAGTATACAGGTGAAGACACATTGCATCTAGAGGGAGGATTAAAAATAACCTCTCTATTCAATGGAGAGAAGAAGGAAACCATCTGTGTTCATATCATTAGACATCTACCATTGGGGAAAGGTTAGGATCTATGAAAAAGCCCAATCCCTGAGACCCAGGGTGATAATGTTTTTTAAACCTGTTTGCCATTACCGTCTTAGCAAATCTGAAGCAACTGTCAAGAGCTTAGCTGAGCCTGATAGAGTTGAACTGCCAAGAGTCAGAGTGGGCAACTGAGACAACAAGCCAGAATGAAAGTAACAGTGAAGTCCTTAATCAGTTACTGCAATAGTATAGAAAGAGGTTAAACTGGAGAAAACATCAAAACCTCCCTGTTCCATGTCCCCATATGGAATGGCTCACTTGCTGATAAGATGAATCAGCACAGATATGGTGGTCATCTCACTGTAATGGGGGGAAACCTGAACAAACACTGATTGAGTTTAATGAACCTGGATGCTGGAAGAGGGCTAGAGAGAAGGACTAGAAGTGGACAAGTACTGAGTCAGAGTAGTGTCTTTAACATCTCGCTTCTTTCCCCAATGTAGAGGTCTCGACAGAGGCCTGAGGAAGGCATTTGCCAAATGGCCCAGGTAAAGAGGTTTCTAAATGGAGACCCCTGGGCTAGGAATGCAGCTTTGTGTACGAGCCTGGTCGACAAGGAGGTCCTGAATTGTTGACTGTAACTCCCTTCAGACATTGCAGGGCATTGGCTGTGTACCAAGTCTTGTGTGGGGAGGGCAGCTTTCCCCCATGAGGCCTGCAGGTAAAGCCTTTGTAAATGCCTATGACTGAGCTTGAAAAATCACTCATAGGCTTTTTGGCCAGGAGACAAACTCCTCACTAACAAGAAATGGCAGTCTACCACTAGTAGAAGGACAATCGTGTGAGGAGAGACCTCTTCCGAGACATTATGTACAAAGTGAAAGCTGAATGTGGAGCAAAAATATGAGAAAAACTCTCTAGGAACCTAGCCCTTGCCTTAAACACAAGGTAAAACTAGAAGAATTTGAAGACATTGGTGCAATAATGATAACCAGAGCAACAACAAAACCCAAATGTAGCCCAGCTTCTGACTAGTTTTACCAGCCTACATACTAATGACTTAGCACAAGAACAGGCATGCCCATTTTCAGAGGTAATTACTATTTACGTTTTTACTGTATTAATCATCATGTTTGACCTCTAATTAAAACTAAGGCAAATGAAATAAAGCAAGAAAAAGCAATCCACTGTCAATAGACAAAGCAATGAACAGAATGAGACTGCTGAGGTAACCTGTATGTTAATACTAGCAGACAGAGAATATTAAATATCCATGACTGATATCTTAAAAAATCTGTTAAAATAGGAAGACAGCATGCACTAACAAGTGGGGAACCTCAGCAGAGAGGGGAAGACCATAAGAAAGATTCAATTGGAGATGCTATAAAGAACAGGACAAAAAGATGATGAGTATGTTTGATGGACTCATCAGTAGACTTGACACAGCCAAGTAAAGAATCAGTGTACTTTTCATCTTGTTGATGGTACATTAATTCTTTACTTGGCTGTATCAAGTCTACTGGTGAGTCCACCAAACATACTCTTCATCAGAATGGGAAAAGATATTTGCAAATGAAACAACGGACAAGGGATTAATCTCCAAAATATACAAACAGCTCATGGAGGTCAACATCAAAAAAACAATCAACCCAATTAAAAATGGGCAGAAAACCTAAATAGGCGTTTCACCAAGGAAGACATACAGATGGCCAAGAGGCACATGAAAAGATGTTCAACATCACTAATTATTAGAGAAATGCAAATCAAAACTACAATGAGGTACAACCTCACACTGGTCAGAATGACCATTATCAAAAAATCTAGAAACAATAAATGCTGGAGAGGGTATGGTGAAAGGGGACCCTCCTGCACTGTTGGTGGGAATGTAAATTGATACAACCACTATGGAGAACAGTATGGAGGTTCCTTAAGAAACTAAAAATAGAACTACCGGGCTTCCCTGGTGGCGCAGTGGTTGCGCGTCCGCCTGCCGATGCAGGGGAACCGGGTTCGCGCCCCGGTCTGGGAGGATCCCACATGCCGCGGAGCGGCTGGGCCCGTGAGCCATGGCCGCTGAGCCTGCGCGTCCGGAGCCTGTGCTCCGCAACAGGAGAGGCCACAACAGAGAAAGGCCCGCATACCACCAAAAAAAAATAAATAAATAAAAAATAAAAAAAAATAAAAATAAAAATAGAACTACCATATGACCCAGCAATCCCACCCACTACTGGGCATATACCCATAATAAACCATAATTCAAAAAGAGTCATGTACCACAATGTTCATTACAACACTATTTACAATAGCCAGGACATGGAAGCAACCTAAATGTCCATTGACAGATGAATGAATAAAGAAGATGTGGCACATATATACCAAATTGATACAGCCACTATGGAGAACAGTATGGAGTTTCCTTAAAAAATAAAAATAGAACTACCATATGACCCAGCAATCCCACCCACTACTGGGCATATACCCTGAGAAAACCATAATTCAAAAAGAGTCATGTACCACAATGTTCATTACAACACTATTTACAATAGCCAGGACATGGAAGCAACCTAAATGTCCATTGACAGATGAATGAATAAAGAAGATGTGGCACATATATACAATGAAATATTACTCAGCCATAGAAAGAAACGAAATTGAGTTTTTTGTTGTGAGGTGGATGGATCTAGAGTCTGTCATACAGAGTGAAGTAAGTCAGAAAGAGAAAAACAAATACCATATGCTAACATATATATATGGAATCTAAAAAAAAATGGTACTGATGAACCTAGTGGCAGGGCAGGAATAAAGACACAGACATAGAGAATGGACTTGAGGACATGGTGGGGGGAGGGGGAAGCTGGGATGAAGTGAGAGAGTAGCATTGACATATATACACTACCAAATGTAAAATAGATAGCTAGTGGGAAGGAGCCGCATAGAACAGGGAGATCAGCTCAGCACTTTGTGACAGCCTAGAGGGGTGGGATAGGGAGGGTGGGAGGGAGGCTCAAGAGGGAGGGGATATGGGGATATATGTACGCATATGGCTGATTCACTTTTTGTACAACAGAAACTAGTAGCATTGTGAAGCAACTATACTCCAATAAAGATGTATAAAAAAATTTTTTTAAATCAATATATGTAAATATAGGCCAATAACAATTACCCATAATGAAACAAAAGTAGAAAACAACAGGGTGAAAAACAGAACAGAGCATCCAAGAGATGTGAGAAAAGATCAAAACATTTAATGTGGGCTTCCCTGGTGGCACAGTGGTTGAGAGTCCGCCTGCCGATGTAGGGAATGCGGGTTCATGCCCCTGTCCGGGAAGATCCCACATGCCGTGGAGCGGCTGGGCCTGTGAGCCATGGCCACTGAGCCTGTGCCTCCGGAGCCTGTGCTCTGCAATGGGAGAGGCCACAACAGTGAGAGGCCCGCATACTGCAAAAAAAAAAAAAAAAAAAAAAAAAGTAATGTGTGTGTCACTGGAATCTTGGGAAGAGAAGAGAAAGATAATGACGTAGAGAAATATTTAAAGAGATAATGGTTCAGAATTTGCAAAGTCAATAAAAGACAGTATACCACAGAGCTGATAACCTTGCAGAAACCCAAGAAGGGTAAATACTTGAAAATAAACATAAGATTTATTCAAATTGCTAATAAGCAAAGCAAGGGAAAACTTGAAGGCAACTAGAAAAAATAAGAGAGTACATAAAAAGAAGAAAGATAATGTTTTCATAGTGTCAGAATATGTGCCAATGGGATGACCATAGAATACTACAAGAAAAGAAAAAAAAATATTAACCTGGAATGCTATAACCAGTGAAAATATCTTTCAAACTCAAAGATAAAATAAGGAATTTAAAATAGAATAGAAACAGAGCTGAGAAAATTCATTAATGCTAGGTCAGCACTACAAGAAATATTTTAAAAAGTATTTCAGACAGAAAGAGTAATATAGTTCAGGATAGAACTTAAATCAACACCAAGAAGTGAAGATGTCTGGGAAATGATGCAATTCAAAGAAATTCTGAGTGATTAGTTTTAATCACTCTAGAAGTGATTATATTGTCTAAATCAGGGATTGGCAAACTTTTTTGTCAAGGACGAGTGAGTAAATAATTTAGACTTTGATTTCTGTTGCAACTACTCAGCTTTACTGCTTTAGTGTGAAACCAGTTATAGACAATAGGTAAACAAATGGATATGGGTCTATTCCAATAAAACTTTATTTAACTCTGGTGGGTGGCCATAATTGGCTTACAGATCGTAATTTGCCACCTTCTTATCTAAAGTAAAACTAGTTTTGATATATTGTGGATTTACAGCATATGTTTAAAAAAGTAGGGCAATATTAGCACAGAAGATGGAATAAAAGAATTAAAAACATACTGCTAGAAGTTTCTTTAACTGTATGTAAAGCAGTATAATAGTATGTATAAGAAGACACTGATTGGGGCTTCTCTGGTGGCACAGTGGTTAAGAATCCGCCTGCCAATGCA
>NC_041222.1:21143797-21244990 GCF_002837175.3 Physeter macrocephalus
GTACAGCAAAGTGAATCAGTTATACATATACATATATCCACTCTTTTTTCAATTTCCTTCCCACTTAGGTCATCACAGATCATTGAGTAGTTTCCTGTGCTATACAGTAGGTTCTCATTAGTTATCTGTTTTATACATAGTATACGTATGTTAATCCCAATCTCCTAGTTCGTCCCACCCCCCCCCTTCCCCCTTTAGTAACTATATGTTTGTTCTCTACATCTGTGATTCTATTTCTGCTTTGCCAATAAATTCATCTGTATCATTTTTCTAAATTTCACATATAAGTGATATTATACAATATTTGTTTTTTTCTTTCTGACTTACTTCACTCTGTATGGCAATCTCTAGGTACATCCATGTCTCTGCAAATGGCAGTATTTCGTTCCTTTTTATGGCTGAGTAGTATTCCATTGTATATATGTACCACATCTCCTTTATCCATTCATCTGGTGATGGGCATTTAGGTTGTTTCCATGTCCTGGCTATTGTAAATAGTGCTGCAGTGAACACTGGGGTGCATGCATCCTTTCGAATCATGATTTTCTCTAGATATATGCCTTGGAGTAGGGTTTCTGGGTCATATGGTAGCTCTATTTTTAGTTTTAGAATGTTCTCTTTTTTTTTTTCTCTAAGAGTTTTATGGTTTTCGGTCTTACATTTAGGTCTATAATACATTTTGAGTTTATTTTTGTATATGGTGTTAGGTAATGTTTCACTTTCATTCTTTTACATGTGGCTGTCCAGTTTTGCAATACCACTTAATTGAAGAGACTGTCTTTTCTCCATTGTATAGACTTGCCTCCTTTTTATGTACATTAATTGACCATAAGTGTGCAGGTTTATTTCTGGGTGCTCTGTTCTGTTCCATTGATCTATGTGTCTGTTTTTGTGCCAGAACCATTATGTTTTGAATACTGTAGCTTTGTAGCATAGTCAAGTTCAGGGGGTGTGATTTCTCCAGCTCTGTGCTTCTTTCTCAAGATTGTTTTGGCTATTTGGGATCTTTTGTTTTTCTAAACATATTTTAAAATTATTTGTTCTAGTTCTGTGAAAAATGCCATTGGTATTTTGATAGGGAGTGCAGTGAATTTATAGATTGCCTTGGGTAGTATGGTCATTTTAACAATATGAAGTCTTCCAAACCAAGAACATGGTATATCTTTCCATTTGTTTGTGTAGTCTTTAATTTCTTTCATCATTGCCTTCTAGTTTTCCAAGTACAGGTCTTTTAACTACTTAGGTAGGTTTATTCCTAGGTATTTTATTCTTTCTGATTCAATGGTAAATGGGATTGTTTCCTTAATTTCTCTTTCTGATCATTCATTTAGGGTATAGAAAGGTAACAGATTTCTAGATATTAATTTTGTACCCTGCAACTTTACCGAATTCATTGATGAACTCTAATAATTTTCTGGTGGTGTCTTTAGGATTTCTTAGGTATAGTATTCATGTCATCTGCAAACAGTGACAGTTTTAGTTCTTCTTTTCCAATTGGATTCCTTTTATTTCTTCTTTTTGTCTGATTGCCGTGATTAGGACTTCCAATACTATGTTGAATAAAAGTGGCAAGAGTGGGCATCCTTGTCTTATTCGTGATCTTAGAGGAAATGCTTTCAGCTTTTCACCATTGAGTATAGCTGTGGATTTGTCTTATATGACCTTTATTATGTTGAGGTATGTTTCGTCTATGTCCACCTTCTGAGCACTCTTTGACATAAATTATAGCAATATTTTTTTTTAATCTGTCTCCTAAAGCAAAGGAAATAAAAGCAAAAATAAACAAATGGAACCTAATTAAGCTTAAAAGCTGTTGCACAGCAAAGAAACCATCAACAAAATAAAAAGACAACCTACTGAATAGGAGAAAATATTTGCAAATGATGTTACCAATAAGAGGTTAATATCCAACATATATAAACAGCTTATACGACTCAACATCAAAAAAAGTAAACAACCTGCTTAAAAGATGCGCAGAAGAACTGAATAGACATTTTTCCAAGGAGAAAATGAAGATGGACAAAAGGCACATGTAAAATGCTCAGCATCCTTAATAATTAGGGAAATACAAATTAAAACATTTAGATATCACCTCACATCTGTCAGAATGGCTATCATCAGAAAGAACACAAATAACAAATGTTGGTGTGGATGTGGAGAAAAGGGAACCACATATACTGTTGATGGGAATGTAAATTGGTGCAGCCACTGTGGAAGACAGCATGGAGGTTTCTGAAGAAACTAAAATTAGAACTACCATATGACTCAGCATTTCCACTTCTGGGTATATATCTGGAAATCACAAAAACACTAATTTGAAAAGATACATGCACCCCAGTGTGCCTAGCAGCATTATTTACAGTTGCCAAGATATGGATGCACCCTAAGTGTCCATCAACAGAAGAATGGATAAAGAACATGTGGTATATATATACAATGGAATACTACTCAACCATAAAAAAGAATGAAATTTTGCCATTTGCAACAACATGGTTGGACTTGGGGGGTATTATGCTAACTGACATAAGACAGAGGAAGACACTCAGTGATATCACTTTTATGTGGAATCTAAAAACTACAACAAGCTAGTCAATATAACAAAAAAGCAGCAGACTCACAGACATAGAGAACATGCTAGTGGTTACCAGTTGGGGGAGGGTGGGGGAGGGGCAATATAGTGGTAGAGGATAAAGAGATACAAACTATTCTGTATAAAATAAGTTATAAGGATATATTGTAGAACATGGGTAATGGAGCTAATATTTTATAATAAGTATAAATGGATTATAACTTAAAAATTGTGAATCACTATATATATACCTGTAACTATTATAATATTGTAAGTTAACTATAATTCAATTTTTAAAAATTGAGAAAATGAAAAAAATATTGTTAAGATCGATGTCAAAGAGTGTACTGCCTATGTTTCCTTCTAGGAGTTTTATGATTTCAGGTCTTGCATTAAAGCCTTTAATCCATTTTGAGTTTATTTTTGTATATGGTGTGAGAAAGTAGTCTAGTTTGAATCTTTTGCATCAGCTGTTCAGTTTTCCCAACACCATTTATTGAAGAAGCTGCCTTTCCCCATAGTATATTCTTGCATCTTTTGATTAATTGATCATAGATGGGTGGGTTCATTTCTGGGATCTCTGTTGTGATCCTTCCAGCTTTGCGTCTGTTTTTGTGCAACTACCTGGCTGTTTGACTTCCTGCAGCTTTGTAGTATAGTTAGAAATCAGGGAGTGTGGTGACTTCAACTTTGTTCTTTTTTCTAAAGATTCCTTTGGCTATTCAGGGTCATTTCTGTTCCCTCAAAAATTTAGAATTATTTGTCCTAGTTCTGTGAAAAATGTCATTGGTATTTTGATACAGATTGCAGTGAATCTGTAGATTGCCTTGGGGGATGTTCATTTTAACATTATTAATTCTTCCAGTCCATGATGAGCACAGTATATTTTTCTCTTTGTGTGGTCTTCAGTTTCTTTCATCAATGTCTGAAAGTTTTCCAAGTACAAGTCTTTTACTTCTTTGCTTAGATTTATTTCCATCTATTTCATTCTTTTTGATACAGTTGTAACTGGAAATGTTTTCTTAATTTCTTTTTCTGATAATGTGTTTTTTATATGGAGAAACACAATGTATAGTGATTTCTGTGTATTAATTTTGTTTCCTGCAACTTTACTGAATTCATTTATTAGTTCTAGTGGTTTGTTGGTGAAATATTTAGTATTATCTACAGTATTATCATGTCATCTGCAAACAGTGGCAGTTTTACCTCTTTATTTTGAATTTGGATTTACGTTACTTCTTTTTCTTTTCTGATTGCTGTGGCTAGTACTTTCAGTACTATGTTGAGTAAAAGTTGTGAGGGTGGCCTTCTTTATCTTAGAGGAGATGCTTTCATCTTTTTACTTTAGGGTATGAAGTTGGCCGTAGGTATGTCATAGATGGTCTTTATTATGTTGAGGTACATTTCCTCTATACCCACTTTGTTGAGAGTTTTTATCATGAATGGATGTTGAATTTTGTTAGAAGCTATTTCTGCATCTATTGAGATGATCTTATGATTTTTTTCCTTCAATTTGTTAAAGTGACATATTGTGTTAATTATTTGTATATTAAATTTTCCTATTATCTGTGTGCTAAACCCTCTTGATCATGGTGTATGATCCTTTTAATGTATTGTTGAATTTGGTTTGCTAATATTTTTCTGAGGATTTTTACATCTATGTTCATCAGTGATATTGGCCTGTAATTTGTGTGTGTGTGCGGGGAGGTGTGTCTTTTTCTGCTTTTGGTATCAGGACAATGCTGGTCTCACAGAATGAGTTCCATTCTCTCCCACTTTTTTTTTTAATAGTTTGAGAAGGAAAAGTATTAACTCTTCTCAATTTGGTAGAATCCACCTGTGAAGCCATCTGGTCTTGGTTGTTTGTTGGGAGTTCTTTTTATTAGTGATTCAGTTTCATTACTGGAAATCGATCTGATCATGTTTTCTATTTATTCATGATTCTCTTGGGAAATTTGACATTTTTAGGAATTTATCCATTTCTTCTAGTTTGTCCATTTTATTTGTGCATAAATGTTCATAGTAATCTTTTTGAACCTCTGTGTTTCTTTGGTGTCAGTTGTAATTTCTCTTCTTTTATTTCTGATTTCATTTATTTGGGCCCTTTCTCTTTTTTTTCTTGATGAGTCTGGCTAAAGGTTTATTAGTGAAAAAATAAAAATCTTTTAAAAGAACCACCTGTTAGTTTCATGGACCTTTTCTATTTTTAAAATCTCTGTTTCATTTATTTTCACTCTGATCTTAATTAATTCCTTCTACTAACTTTGAGCATTGTTAGTTATTTTTCTAGTTCCTTTAGATGTAAGGTTAGATTGCTTATTTGGGTTTTTTTCTTGTTTCCTGAGGTAGGTATCACTATGAACTTCCCTCTTAGAAGTGCTTTTGCTGTAACCCGTAGATTTTGTATCATGTGTTTCCATTTTCATTTGTTGCCAAATATTTTTTAATTTCCTCTTTGACTTTTTCAGTGATACATTGGTTGTGTAGTAACCATATTGTTTAGCCTTCATGTGTTTGTGTTTTTTGCAGTTTCATTTTTCCTTGTAGTTGATTTCTGGTTGTTTACTGTTGTGGTCCAGAAATATGCTTGATAGGATTTCCGTCTCTTTAAATTATTGAGACTTGTTTCATCACCTAGCATGTAATCTTTCAAGTTCCATGTGCACTTGAAAACAATGTATAGGGGCCCAGGGAGCCTGCAAAGCTCCCCGGCCCATCTCCCACCTTCCAAAGCCCACTCCAGGATGCGTGGGTCCTGTGGGCATAGGAGCGAGGCTGGGGAGATCAGGAGAGGCAGGCGGGAGGGTCCCTCCAGGACAGGAGGAGCCGGAGAGGAGTGGAGGGCATTTGCCCCACCCACTTGAGCCCAGGAAGCCTGCTGGGCTCCCAGGTGGGGTCTCCCACCCTCTGAGACCAGAGGTGGGAGGAACGCCAGGGGCCCTTCTGTTCTGTTGAGCCTAAGCCCCACCCCCTGTACCCCCACTCCGCCTTTTCCAACCCTTGGGTACTAAGCATAGGCCCTGCCCAGAGCCCAAACCTCAACTCTGCTTAGGTTCCTGCCCTCCACAGCCAAGGACTTTTCCACCTTTTTTTTTTTTTTCTGTTTGCCACCCCGCACGGCTTGCGGGATGTTGGTTCACGACCAGGAGATGGGCTGAAGCTCCTGCAGTGGGAGGTACAAGTCTGAACCACTGGACTAACAGAGAAACTCAGAACCCAGGGAATATTTATCAGAGTGAGGTATCCCAGAGGTCCTCATCTCAGCACCAAGACCCAGCTCTCCCCAACAGCCTACAAACTGCAGTGTTTGAACCTTCAGGCCAAACAATGAGTGAGACAGGAACACAATCCCACTCATAAAAAAAAGAAAAAAAAAATGAGATAGTAAACATATATGTCACAGAGGAAGGAGCAAGGTAAAAATCTACAAGACCCAATAAATGAAGAGGAAGTAGCCAATCTACCTGAAAAAGAATTCAGAGTAATGAGTAAAGATGATCCAGAATCTGGAAAATAGAATGGAGGTACGGATTGAGAAAATACAAGAAATGTTTAACAAAGATCTAGAAGAACTAAAGAACAAACAAACAGAGATGAACAACAAAATAACTGAAATGAAAAATATACTAGAAGGAGTTTCTTCCCATGCAAAGAAAAGTATTGGCTCCAATGAGCTCTACTTAAGTCTCAGCTGCTTGAGATTCAACAGTTTTTTCAAGGCAGGCAGGATTCAGTTTGCTTCTTGTTCTGGATACATCACAAATACATCTACACGTGGAACTGCTTCTACAGAACACCTACTGAACGCTGGCAAAAGACCTCAGACCTCCCAAAAGGCAAGAAACTCCCCACGTACCTGGGTAGGGCAAAAGAAAAAAGGAAATACAGATACAAAAGAATAGGGAGGGGACCTGCACCAGTGGGAGGGAGCTGTGAAGGAAGAAAGGTTTCCATACACTAGGAAGCCCCTTCGTGGGCGGAGACTACGGGTGGCGGGGGAGGGGGGAAGCGTCGGAGCCACAGAGGAGAGCTCAGCAACAGGGATGCGGAAGGCAAAGCGGAGAGATTCCCACACAGAGAATCCGTGCTGAACAGCACTCACGAGCCCAAGAGGCTTGTCGGCTCACCCGCCAGGGCAGGTGGGGGCTGGTAGCTGAGGCTTGGGATTCCATCGGATGGCAGGGAGAGGACTGGGGTTGGTGGTGTGAACACAGCCTGAAGGGGTTAGTGCACCATGGCTAGCCGGGAGGGAGCCCGGGAAAAAGTCTGGAGCTGCCAAAGAGGCAAGAGACTTTTTCAGCAGATTAAATCTCCACAATCAACTTGATGTAACCTGCATCTGTGGAATACCTGAATAGACAATGAATCATCCCAAATTGAGGAGGTGGATTTGAGAGCAAGATATATTATTTTTTCCCCTTTTCCTCTTTTTTTGACTATGGATGTGTATGCGTCCGCGTGAGATTTTGTCTGTATAGCTTTGCTTTCACCATTTGCCCTAGGGTTCTGTCCATCCGTTTTTTGCTGTTTTTTTTTCTTTTAAAAAAGACTTTACGCAGAGGCGGGGCCAAATCCAAAGCTGAACCCCGGGAGCTGTGCGAACAGAGAAGATAAAGGGAAATTTCTCCCAGCAGCCTCAGGAGCACCTTCATTTTTTATTTTAATTATTTTATTTTATTTTATCTTCCTTTATTTTATTATTTTATTTTATTTTATTTTATCCTCTTTCTTTTTTTCACAATCAACTTGATGTAACCTGCATCTGTGGAATACCTGAATAGACAATGAATCATCCCAAATTGAGGAGGTGGACTTTGAGAGCAAGATATATTATTTTTTCCCCTTTTCCTCTTTTTTTGACTATGGATTTGTATGCTTCCGTGTGAGATTTTGTCTGTATAGCTTTGCTTTCACCATTTGCCCTAGGGTTCTGTCCGTCCGTTTTTTGCTGTTTTTTTTTTCTTTTTAAAAAAACTTTTTTCTTAATAATTATTTTTCATTTTTTATTTTAATTATTTTATTTTATTTTATCTTCCTTTATTTTATTTTATTTTATCCTCTTTCTTTCTTTCTTTCTACTTTTTCTCCCTTTTATTCTGAACCATGTGGATGAAAGGCTCTTGGTGCTCCATCCAGTAGTCAGTGCTGTGCCTCTGAGGTGGGAGAGCCAACTGCAGGACACTGGTCCACAAGAGAGCTCCCAGCTCCACGTAATATCAAATGGCAAAAATCTCCCAGAGATCTCCATCTCAACACCAAGACCCAGCTTCACTCAACGACCAGCAATCTACAGTGCTGGACACCCTATACCAAAGAACTAGCAAGACAGGAACACAACCCCACCCATTAGCAGAGAGGCTGCCTAGAATCATAATAAGACCACAGACACCCCAAAACACACCACCAGACGTGAACCTGCCCACCAGAAAGACAAGATCCAGCCTCATCCACCAGAACACAGGAACTAGTCCCCTCCACCAGGAAGCCTACACAACCCACTGAACCAACTGTAGCCACTGGGGACAGACACCAAAAACAACGGGAACTACGAACCTGAAGCCTTCAAAAAGGAGACACCAAACACAGATAAGCAAAATGAGAAGACAGAAAAACACACAGCAGATGAAGGAGCAAGGTAGAAACCCACCAGACCTAAAAAAAGAAGAGGAAATAGGCAGTCTACCTGAAAGAGAATTCAGAATAATGATAGTAAAGATGATCCAAAATCTTGGAAATAGAATGGCGAAAATAGAAGAAACATTTAACAAGGACCTAGAAGAACCAAAGCGCAAACAAACAATCATGAACAACACAATAAATGAAATTAAAATTTCTTTAGAAGGGATCAATAGCAGAATAACTGAGGCAGAAGAACAGATAAGTGACCTGAAAGATAAAATAGTGGAAATAACTACTGCAGAGCAGAATAAAGAGAAAAGAATGAAAAGAATTGAGGAAATGGTAATAGGAACATACATATTGATAATTACCTTAAATGTAAATGGATTAAATGCTCCCACCAAAAGACACAGACTGGCTGAATGGATACAAAAACGAGACCCATATATATGCTGTCTACAAGAGACCCACTTCAGACCTAGGGACACATACAGACTGAAAGTGAGGGGATGGAAAAAGATATTCCATGCAAATGGAAATCAGAAGAAAGCTGGAGTAGCAATTCTCATATCAGACAAAATAGACTTTAAAGTAAAAACTATTACAAGAGACAAAGAAGGACACTATATAATGATCAAGGGTTCGATCCATGAAGAAGATATAACAATTGTAAATATTTATGCACCCAACATAGGAGCACCTCAATACATAAGGCAAATACTAACAGCCATAAAAGGGGAAATCGACAGTAACACAATCATAGTAGGGGACTTTAACACCCCACTTTCACCAATGGACAGATCATCCAAAATGAAAATAAATAAGGAAACACAAGCTTTAAATGATACATTACACAAGATGGACTTAATTGATATTTATAGGACATTCCATCCAAAAACAACAGAATACACATTTTTCTCAAGTGCTCATGGAACATTCTCCAGGATAGATCATATATTGGGTCACAAATCTAGCCTTGGCAAATTTAAGAAAATTGAAATCATATCAAGTATCTTTTCTGACCACAACGCTATGAGACTAGATATCAATTACAGGAAAAGATCTGTAAAAAATACAAACACATGGAGGCTAAACAATACACTACTTAATAACGAAGTGATCACTGAAGAAATCAAAGAGGAAATCAAAAAATACTTAGAAACAAATGACAATGGAGACACGACGACCCAAAACCTATGGGATGCAGCAAAAGCAGTTCTAAGAGGGAAGTTTATAGCAATACAATCCTACCTTAAGAAACAGGAAACATCTCGAATAAACAACCTACCTTTGCACCTAAAGCAATTAGAGAAAGAAGAACAAAAGAACCCCAAATTTAGCAGAAGGAAAGAAATCATAAAGATCAGATCAGAAATAAATGAAAAAGAAATGAAGAAAACAGTAGCAAAGATCAATAAAACTAAAAGCTGGTTCTTTGAGAAGATAAATAAAATTGATAAACCATTAGCCAGACTCATCAAGAATAAAAGGGAGAAGACTCAAATCAATAGAATTAGAAATGAAAAAGGAGATGTAACAACTGACACTGCAGAAATACAAAAGATTATTAGAGATTACTACAAGCAGCTGTATGCCAATAAAATGGACATCCTGGCAGAAATGGACAAATTCTTAGAAATGCACAAGCTGCCGAGACTGAACCAGGAAGAAATAGAAAATATGAACAGACCAATCACAAGCACTGAAATTGAAACTGTGATTAAAAATCTTCCAACACACAAAAGCCCAGGACCAGATGGCTTCACAGGCGAATTCTATCAAACATTTAGAGAAGAGCTAACACCTATCCTTCTCAAACTCTTCCAAAAGATAGCAGAGGGAGGAACACTCCCAAACTCATTCTATGAGGCCACCATCACCCTGATACCAAAACCAGACAAAGACGTCACAAAGAAAGAAAACTACAGGCCAATATCACTGATGAACATAGATGCAAAATCCTCAACAAAATACTAGCTAACAGAATCCAACAGCATATGAAAAGGATCATACACCATGATCAAGTGGGTTTATTCCAGGAATGCAAGGATTCTTCAGTATATGCAAATCAATCAACGTTATACACCATATCAACAAACTGAAAAGAAAAACCATATGATCATCTCAGTAGATGCAGAGAAAGCTTTTGACAAAATTCAACACCCATTTTTGATAAAAACTCTGCAGAAAGTAGGCATAGAGGGAACTTTCCTCAACATAATAAAGGCCATATATGACAAACCCACAGCCAGCATTGTTCTCAATGGTGAAAAACTGAAACCATTTCCACTAAGATCAGGAACAAGACAAGCTTGCCCACTCTCACCACTCTTATTCAACATAGTTTTGGAAGTTCTAGCCACAGCAATCAGAGAAGAAAAAGAAATAAAAGGAATCCAAATAGGAAAAGAAGAAGTAAAGCTGTCACTATTTGCAGATGACATGATATTATACATAGAGAATCCTAAGGATGCTACCAGAAAACTACTAGAGCTAATCAATGAATTTGGCAAAGTAGCAGGATACAAAATTAATGCACAGAAATCTCTGGCATTCTTATACACTAATGATGAAAAATCTGAGAGTGAAATTAAGAAAACACTCCCATTTACCATTGCAACAAAAAGAATAAAATATCTAGGAATAAACCTACCTAAGGAGACAAAAAACTTGTATGCAGAAAACTATAAGACACTGATGAAAGAAATTAAAGATGATACAAATAGGTGGAGAAATATACCATGTTCTTGGATTGGAAGAATCAACATTGTGAAAATGACTCTACTACCCAAAGCAATCTACAGATTCAATGCAATCCCTATCAAACTACCACTAGCATTTTTTACAGAACTAGAAAAAAAAATTTCACAATTTGTATGGAAACACCTGAACAGCCAAAGCAATCTTGAGAAAGAAAAATGGAGCTGGAGGAATCAGGCTCCCTGACTTCAGACTATACTACAAAGCTGCAGTAATCAAGACACTATGGTACTGGCACAAAAACAGAAATATAGATCAATGGAACAGGATAGAAAGCCCAGAGATAAACCCACGCACATATGGTCACCTAATTTACGACAAAGGACGCAAGAACATACAATGGAGAAAAGACAGCCTCTTCAATAAGTGGTGATGGGAAAACTGGACAGGTACATGTAAAAGTATGAAATTAGAACACTCCCTCACACCATACACAAAAATTAACTCAAAATGGATTAATGACCTGAATGTAAGACTGGGCAGGAAGAACACTCTTTGATATAAACCATAGCAAATTCTTTTTTGACACACCTCTAGAATAATGGAAATAAAAACTAAAACAAACAGATGGGACCTAATGAAACTTCAAAGCTTTTGCTCGGCAAAGGAAACCGTAAACAAGACGAAAAAACAACCCTTAGAATTGGGGAAAGTTTTTGCAAATGAAACAACAGACAAAGGATCAATCTCCAAAATACACAAACACCTCATGGAGCTCACTATCAAAAAAACAAAGAACCCAATTAAAAAATGGGCAGAAGACCTAAATAGACATTTCACCAAAGGAGACATACAGATGGCCAAGAGGCACATGAAAAGATGCTCAACATCACTAATTAGTAGAGAAATGCAAATCAAAGCTACAATGAGATGTCACCTCACTCCGGTCGGAATGGCCATTATCAAAAAATCTAGAAACAATAAATGGTGAAAAAGGTGTGGTGAAAAAGGAGCCCTCCTGCACTGTTGGTGGGAATTCAAATTGATACAACCTCGATGGAGAACAGTATGGAGGTTCCTTAAGAAACTGAAAATAGAACTACCGTATGACCCAGCAGTCCCACTACTGGGCATATACCCTGAAAAAACCATAATTCAAAAAGAGACATGTACCACAATGTTCAATGCAACATTATTTATAATAGCCAGGACATGGAAGCAACCTAAATGTCCATTGACAGATGAATGGATAAAAAAATGTGGTACATATATACAATGGAATAATACTCAGCCATAAAAAGAAACAAAATTGAGTTATTTGTAGTGAGGTGGATGGACCTAGAGTCTGTCATACTGAGTGAAGTAAGTCAGAAAGAGAAAAGCAAATACCATATGCTAACACATGTATATGGAATCTACACTCAAAAAATGGTACTGATGAACCTAGTGGCAGGGTAGGAATAAAGACGGAGACATAGAGAATGGACTTGTAGACATGGGGCAGAGGGGGAAGCTGGGGCAACGTGAGAGTAGCATCGACATATGTACACTCCCGAATTTGAAATAGTTAGCTAGTGGGGAGCAGCAGCATAGCACAGGGAGAGCAGGTCAGTGCTTTGCCATGACCTATAGCCGTTGGATAGGGAGTTTGGCAGGGAGGCTCAAGAGGGAGGTGATATGGGAATATATGTATTCATGTGACTGATTCACTTTGTTGTACAACAGCAACTAACACAGTATTGTGAAGCAATTATACTCCAATAAAGATCTATTTTAAAAAAAAGGTCTGTAACTACTGATAGAGGGGAATTTCCTTAATCTGATAAAAAAAAGTATGTACAAAAAAATAAAATAAAAGTATATACTTGCTTTTAAGGGGAATGTTCTGTATGTGTCTGTTAAGTTCATCTGATCTATTGTGTCTTAATACCTGTGTTTCCTTATTGATTTTTTTTCTGGATTATTTGTGCATTTATTTAAATGGGGTGCTAAAGTCCCCTAGTATTAAAGTGTTAGTGTGAATTTTTCACTTTATTTCTATTAATATTTGCTTTATGTTGTCAGTGTTCCTATGTTGGCTGCTTATATATATTTACAGTTGGCATGTATTCTTGGTGGATTGATCTCTTTATCATTATATGAAGTGCTGCTTTATTTCTTGTTACAGTCTTTGTTTTAAAGAGTATTTTGTTTCATTTAAGTACTGCCACTTTGGCTTTCATTTCTTTTCATTTCAAGTTGCATGTAATCCCTTTTTCCTTCCCTTCACTTTCAGTCTGTGCATGTTTTTAGATCTGAAGTCTCTTGTAGGCAGCATCTTTATGGATCTCATTTTTTTCCATTCAGTCACTCAGTCTTTTGAGTGGATCATTTAGTACATTTACACTTAAAGTCATTGATAGGTATGTACTTATTGCCTTTTTTTTTTTTTTTTTTTGCGTACGTGGGCCTCTCACTGTTGTGGCCTCTCCCGTTGCAGAGCACAGGCTCTGGATACGCAGGCTCAGCGGCCATGGCTCATGGGCCTAGCCGCTGCACGGCACGTGGGATCTTCCTGGACCAGGGCACAAACCCGTGTCCCCTGCATCGGCAGGCGGACTCTCAACCACTGCGCCACCAGGGAAGCCCCTTATTGCCATTTTTAAATCGTTTTCTATGATTTGATGCTTGTCTTTAGTGTTTATGATTTGATGACTATTGTTAGTATTATGTTTGGATTGCTTTCTCTTATTTTATGTTCATGATCTCTTGAGTTTGAATGTATTCTAACCATCCTGCATTCCCCTCTGCCCTCCCACCCCAGCACTTTTAATTTTGTGATGTCCTGTTTTATATTTTTCTGTTTTGTGTATTCCTGTTCTATTTATTGTGGATACAGATGATTAACTATTGTCTTTTAACCTTGTTACTAGCTTTGTAAGTAGTTGGTCTGCTACCTTTACTGTATGTTTGCCTTCACCAATGACATTTTTCCTTTCATAATTTTCACATTTCTAGCTGTGGTCTTTCCTTTTTTGCTTAGAGAAGTCCCTTTAACCTTTCTTGTCAGCTAGTTTAGTGGTGCTAAACTCATATATTTTGCTTGTCTGTGAAGATCTTTATCTCTTTTTCAAACCTGAATGATAGCCTTGCTGGGTAGGGTGTTCTTGGTTGTCAGATTTTACTTGCATCACTTTGAATACATCGCCTTTGACTTGCAAATTTCTGCTGAATAGTCAGTTCATAGTCTCAAAGGCATTCCCTTGTACCTAACCTGGGAAAGCTTTTTCTTTTGCTGCTTTTAATATTCTCTCTTTTTTGCTGTGTTGATTACAAATATGTGTTTGGGTGGACCTCTTTGGGCTCATCTTGTTTGGGACTCTCTATACATCCTGGACATGCATGTCTGTTCCGTTCCTAGGTTAGGGAAGTTTTCAGCTATTATTTTTTCAAGTGAGTTCTTTACCCTTTCTCTCATGTCCTTCTGGGACTCCTATCATGTGAATATTAGTATGTTTGATGTTGTCTCAGATGTCATTTAAACTATCCTTATATTTTAAGGTTTTTAAAATTGTTTTCTCCTCAGCTTGGATGATTTACACTGCTGTGTCTTCTAGTTCACCGATCTGTTCCTTTGTATCATCTAGTTTACTGTTGATTCCTTCTATTGTATTTTTAAAATTTCATTATTGTATTCATCAGCTCTATTTTGTTCTTTATATTTTCTACCTCTTAACTAAACTTCTCTTTATGTTCATTCATTCCTTTCCCAAGTTTATTGAGTATGTTCATGATCTAAACCTTGAACTCTTTTTCAAGTAGATTGCTTATCTCCACTTCACTTGTTTCTTCTTTGGGGTTTTTTGTTCCTTCATTTGGAGCATATTCCTCTGTTGCCTCATTTTGCTTCAGTTCTCTGTTTTATTTCTACGTATTAAGTAGGTCAGTTACATTTCCTGATCATGAATAAGTAGCCTTATGTAGTAGGTGTTCCGTGGGGCCCAGCAGCACAGTGCTCTCTGGTTGCCAGAGTCATATGCTCTAGGATGCCCTCTATGTGGGCTGCAAGGGCCCTTCTGTTGTGGTGGGGCTGACTAATGTGGGCATTCTGTTAAGCAGAGCTGTCCCTTGGTCTTGTTGGCTGCCAGGCCCTGCTTTGTGCTGAGAGTCCTGGCCTGCTGGTGAGCATGGCCTGGTCTTGGTGTGACAGTCTCTGGGGCCAAGGTCAGGGGGCTTGTGACTGGTACCGACCCACTGGTGTGTAGGTAAGGCCTCGGCTATTATATGCTATAGGGAGTACTACAAAATGGTGCTTCCAGCACCAGTGTCCTTTTGTTAGAATGAGCTCCCAAATATTGATGCTGCCAGCATCTGTGTCCCCTGGAGGAGAGCCAGTTTCCTCTTGCTTCTCCAGCAGGCTCTCCAAGATCAGCAAGTGAGTCTGAACCAGGCCTCTTTCAAATTACTGCCTGTGCATTGGGACTCAGAGCATGTGAGATTTTGTGCTTGCCCTTTAAGTGCCAAGTCTCTATTTCTCCAGTCCTCTGGCTTTCCTGTATGCAAGTCCTGCTGACCTTCAAAGCCAGACATTCTGGGGACTTGTCTTCCTGGTGCAGGAACCCTGGGCTGGGATGCCTGATGTGGGGCTCAAACCCATCATTTTTTGGGTAGAAGGAACCTCTGCAGTTGTGATTATCCTCCCATTTTGTGGGTTGTCTGACTGTGGGTGTGGGCCTTGTCTATACCATGTCTTCACCTCTCCTAGGCTTCTCATTACGTATCCTTTATATGTTTATTTATGGAAAATATTTTCTGCTAGTCTTCAAGTGTTCTCAGATATAGTTGCTGTGTAAAGAGTTGTATTTGGTGTGTATATGGGAGGAAGTGAACTCAGGATTTTGTACTTTGCCATCTTGGCTACATCTCTATTATCTGGAAAATCCTTAATTATTTGGAAATAAAACTCATGTTTCTAATAACCCCAGGTTATGATAGTTCCACAACAAGCAATTATTTATCCCAAAATGTAAACAGTGCTGAGGTTGGGCAAAATGGAAACACTCACATTTTTTCCTTCCTGAGTAGGGGAAATCCCAGTTCTTCCCTACTATGTGTTTCTTTCCTGAGAGTCTCAGTTACTATTCACACAAAACACTTCACTTCTGATCACTTAATATATGGAGGTTTTTCCCTACATCAGCAAGTAATTCTGGGACACCAGCAGGGCATCCAAGAATTCAGCTCAATTCTGGCATTATCTACCCAGAGATAGCATCCAATCTCACAGGTAAGGTCTAAGTCCCATAAGACTGCCTGTCCCTCCTCCAGCCCCGCCTCCCTTCAGATACCAGTAGCAAACCCAGGTTATCATCTTATGCTTTTGACCAACCAGCTCTAGATTAGGGGTTCCAATGACCTTCTCCTTGGGTTTGATTAATTTGCTAGAGTATCTCATAGAACTCAAACATTTACTTACATTTACCACTTTATTAAAAAGATACAATGAATGATACAGATGAACATCCAGGTTGAAGAGATGTGTAGGGCAAGGTATGAGTGAAGGGGCACAGAGCTTCTGTATCCTCTCTAGGAGTGTCATTCTTCCAGCACCCCCATGTGTTCATCAACCCTAAACCTCTCTGAACTGCCATCTCTTGGGATTTTATGGAGGCTTCCTTGTGCAGGCATGATCAATTTTAAACTTCATTCCCAACCCCTCTCCTCTCTCTGGAGGGTGGGAGTTGGGCCTGAAAGTTCCACGCTTGGTCTTCTTGGTGACCAGACTGCATCCAGGAACCATCCAGGAGCCACTCAGAGTCACCTCCTGGAACAAAAGATGTACCTAATGCTCTTATCACTTGGGAATTTATAAACGTTTGTGGAATTCTGTGCCAGAAACTGGGGGCAGAGACCAATATATATATTTTCTATTATCTCACATTGAGAAACCCTCTTTCAGAAAATAGAAGAGGAGGAAATAATGTAAAATTAATATTTTATGTTAACTATGAAAAATTAATGCCATCATTAGTACCAAAACCCTAGGAAGAAATCAGAAGAAGAACCTTATAGAAGAATCAGTAACCTTAAGAAGAACATAAGTAAATGGATGCTCAATAAAATTATACAAACTTTAATCCAGCAGTATGGAGAAAAAATAATAATTATGTCAATGCAGAGTTTATGCCAGGAATACAAGATTAATATTTGAAAATAAAGCCATATAATTTTCCATAAACATAAAGTAAAATATTAAAAACTATATGATTATTTTGGATGTTTTATTGGTACTATGACATTTAATTGGGTATCTTCAGAACCATCCAGGAGGGGAAAATATCCCCTACCCCTCTTGGTTCTTTTGGCAGGTCTAATAATTAAATTGACACATGCAGTTTAATAGACAAAAAATTAATTTTGTATGTACAGAGGTCTGATAGATATGGAACCCATGAAATCACGAAAGCAGGCTGTTTATATACCTTTTAGATGAGGAAACAATACATTTGTGAAGACATGACAAGACAGAGGAGTTTGGACTTGGGGTAGTAAGTTGGTGAAGAATAACAAGGTTTGTTTATATAGCCTTCTCAGCCCAAATTTCTCTACCTCTGGTGATGCGGATGACTCTCTACCTCCTGGTATGGGGGTCGGGGAGTGGGGTGGTATCTTTCACATGGGAAATTTATTTCCTGCTTTCAGGGGGACAAAGGAAGTTCAGAATGTCCTTCTTGCACTGGTTGTTTCCTAAGTAACTTTCATTCAAAATAAAATAATCTATAGATCAAAGTGGCATATTTTGGGGCAGCCTGCTCTGAACCGCACAGAGTTAAGACACAAGGCATTCTAGTTTCTAAATGGAAATTTTGAGCAAGGCTTACACAAAAGAGGACAAAATGTCCTTATCTATTTTAAGACCTCCATGTTGAACTTCAGCCAGGAGTCCAGATTCAGTTTTTTAGGGTAGCTTTGTTTCAGGCAACTATTGCTCTTCTGTGCCTTTGTGCTCTGGTCAGGGACACTTTGGTCCACCATGATAGGCCTTCCTAACTTCAAACCTGGAGGGCAGATTCTGGAGCTTTTTTTTCTTACCTCTAGAAAAGCCTGTGTCTGTGAAAGATGTTGCAGATTTTACACTCCTGCCCCCAGGCTCCACAGCCAGCTTTGAATGTCGGGAATATTTTTACATCTCAGTATGTCCTTGATGAAGCCATCAAAGTTTCTTCTACATCTTTCTCTGTAGGTCAGTGGATGCTGACTCACCCAACATTTACATAATTAAGGGGGATCATTCAAGTGGATATTTGCAGAATACATACAATCTGCTTCAAGGTGATGTCTAGCCTTTCCAAAAGACAGAAGCTCCTGACAACATGTAGATAGCAGTTTCATTACCATTATCTTGTGTGCTGTTGAAGGTACTCTGTTATAGATTGGAGAGTTCTGGAAGAGAAGGTGGTGGTCTCAATGAATTCAACATATATTTGTTGAGCCCCTGGTATGTACTAGGCACTGGTGATATGAAATTAATGTATCAGTTCCACATTTTAGAAACATCAGTCTGGAGAGAGAATAGAAAATGAGTGGTAGAAAGAGAAAGGAGAAAATGGGAGGCCCTTTGCAGGTATCCAAGTAAGAGATGATAACAGCTTAGACTAAGGGTAATTTAGTCTCATTTTTTTTTAACTAGTCTTGACAGTATAAAAATTATAGTTTGGACCCATTTTGGTAAATAGAATGAACATGACATAGGAATTGTTGTGAATTTTGTGGGAAACAGTGGAGTCAATATAATCATATATAGTTGGATGATGCAATTATCTTGGTTACAGAATACAGAAGAAAGAACAAATTTGGGAAGAGAAGATATGTTATATTTTAAACAAGCTGAAATTTACATATCTAAAAAGAAATTTGGAATAAGTGCTGAGATTTTAGTGATACAGAATTAAGAGTAAGAATTAAGGCAGCAGATTATTACAGTCAAGCCATAAGAATGCAGAAAATTTCAAAGGCAGAGATTATGAAAAGAATAGAAGGGTCAGCCACAGACCTCTGGGGCAGTATAATCCTTCACAGCACAGCGTAGATGAAGGGACATCCACAGAAGTACTGACAAATGAGGTTTAATGAGAGTGGGATCATCAAATCCAAGAGAGGAAAGAGATTTTTTTAAAGAAGTGATGTAACACTGTTTATAAGTCAAGGATGTTAAGGAATACTTTCCCAATTGAAAATTGGGAAGTATATAATGAATATAGTGAGTGCAGTTTTATTGGATTTGAGGGTAGCAACAGTGAAAATTTGGTTAAATAATTGAACAGCAGAAGTTTCTTTTTTTTGCTCTCTCTTGGATCTGAAGTTGTCAAGGTTTGCTCTTACTTTAGGAATAAAATGACTTTTGAAAAACCAAAAGGTGAAGAACAATATAAGTAATCTAAATCAATACAACTACCGAGAAAATGCATTCAAAGTAAAAAATTAACTTATATGAATTTTCTAGGTTAAAGAGTAAACTATAGTGTTGACAGGAATGGTGCTGAACATCTTAAAAGTACATTAGGCATCTCAGTTTTGCTATTGTAGCCATTATAACCCTCAACTTGTGAAAATTTGCCAGCAAAAATACTTCATGTATTTAAAATCATAGTTACAGACAATCACCTCTGATTTCTTTTCTTAAGCTACAGTTTTAAGAGTGTGAAACACTACTCAAAGAACATTTTATTTTATTTATGACACTTAAAAAGCATTTTACTTTCCTGTAAAGATAATTATATGAGCAGATCACTCAAGCCCTTTCTATAAGCAAAATTTTGAAGTTGGTATATGTAATGTCACCCTACTAATTTTAGCATGATGGCAAAGTTGATTTACATTGATAGTATTGATCAGTGTGGTCCTGAGAATTTACTTAAACTTTACTTTATTTAAAGTTTTTCTTTAACAAGGAAGAATAGGAATTAGTTACATGCCATAATAAGCCTCATGAAAGTTAATCTTCCTATTAGTGTCTGCTTCCCAGGAAACTCAACCTAAGATAATTGATTCAGAATTGGGCCAAGAAAGTAGATGATAGGGTGCTGTGTTATGGCTGGATTACTTGCTGCCAGACTGGCAATAAGGACCTCTCACTGGTGATTCCTATTGGTGGAACACAGGTCTTGACACAAGATAAAAATGCAGTTGTTACAATTTTTATTTTTGGTGAACTGGGATGGTATACTGCTGGGAAAAAATGTGCTAGTTGGTATGAAGTAGGCAGCATTTGAAAATACGAGAAAAATAGTAACTATAACGTCAGTGGTATTGGGTAGCTATTACTAAGCACTGTTGATGGTTGGGGTAGCTATTAGTAAGCACTCTTGTTGGTTGTACAGTGATCAAATGATGAGAGAAATTAATAGGCAAGTGAAATCTAAGTGCAAAAGCCAGAGAGTCTCCTTAGTTGCATTTTATAAGTCCATCATCCCTTTCAAGGGAGAGCAGAGAAAACTGAGGACTTGGCCCAGGAATAAACCATCAGATTAGCTGAGCTCCCAAGGAGGTAGGTCTGATATGCCAAGTTCAGGGTCCTGTTTAGGAAAGAATGGGACCTTGATGCAGGAGATGAGAAATTTGTATTGGTTCACTGAAAAGTCTCAGAAGTCCATGTTCTTCAGAACCCTCTGACCCTGTATAAATGGCCCAATATTTCCGGTTAAATGCTGTCCCTAAGGCTTGGTTGAAGAGGATGAAAAAACTTCTCCCCAAGACAACATGTATCTCTCAGAACATGTACTCAATTTCCCTCCTTGCCCAAATCCCAGTGAACAGGGTTAAGGTACAGCTGTCCTATTTAAGGATAAGCAGGGTGTGATAAGAAATGAAAGGAACTATAACCCCCGCAAAATTAGACTTAGCTAGTGGATACCAGCAGAAGCTGGGAGAGTGTGCAAGGGATATATTTCTGAGTGTGATCAAGGGATGTTGAACCAAAATTAGATTAGAGGTGATTTAGTCTTTGGGTGTCTTCTGGGATACAAGATTTAATATGCTAAAAGAACCCTAGAAGATTGTATGAACATGCTACTAGGGTGGCTTTTAAAAGCATGAGAAAAATGGCCCTGTAACCTAACTCAATTATTAGTTTTAACAGGTTATTTTATAGATTACCTTGGATGTTCTACATCCACATTGTCTGTAAAAATAATAACAATAATTGTTACTATTATTTGATATCCAGCATATATTTCATGATCCATCAAGTTAAACATGATCTTGTCAAGACTAAATTCTCTTTACCCTCACTCTAAATTATTTATCTTGATAATTTGTTTGAATTGGGGATTCCTAATGTCCTAATTCTTCTGTCTCATCTAACTCCTGTCTTATCTTTCTTCCTCACTTAACTTCTCTTATCTAAGGCTAAATCATATCATGTGCCTTGGAACATAGTACCTCCTGCATGAACGTTACCCCCTCCTCAGTCTTCTGAATATTCAACTATTTTTTCTGAAATGAATATTTCCCATTGGATTTTAAGTACGCTTAACACTCTGACCTTTGAAAAGAAAATTTAAAAATAAGAAAAAGATTTTTTCTTCTACCATCTTTATATCTCAAGATGATATCCTACTTTTTATATCTTTTCCCTCCTAACAGAACTTTTAAAAAGTATTTTAAGCATCACCTTCATTTATTTGCTGTTTAGTCACTCTTAAAACAGCTATAATTCTAAACCCTATTATCTACCCAAATTGTTCCTCCCAAGTCAGAGTAAACTCTTATGTAATGAAATACAGTAGACATGCTTTATTATTTATCTTGATACAGCCTTGATACTTGAAACTCTTTCTTCCTTGACTTAAATAACAAAGCAATCTCCTACTTTTCCTCATCTCTCTAGCTAATCATTTGCTGTCTTTTTAGAGGTGTGCAGTTCTTTTTTCAAATATAAAATACTTGAGTTCCTCAATACCAGTTTTCTGTTCTACCCCTTTTTCCTTATGTGATATCCCTGGGAAATCTTATTCATATCTAAGATGAAATTGCCTCTTGTACAAAGAAGACATCCTAACTTTCATTCCCAGCATCTGTCTCTTCTCTGAACTTGAGTGTTATATTTAGTTGTTTCCTTGAGTTGTCCTTTTAATTCCTTAAAAGGCAACTAAAATTTGACATGTCCAAAACTGAATTTTTGAGTTTTCCATCCAATTAATAGTTATTTTTATTGTTCCCAAAGTTCATTAATGACACTGTCATCCAACCAGTAATGTATAGAAATTATGCAAATGTAGGCATCATTCTGTCTACCTACCTGCCCCTGTAACCTACCTACCCATAACCACTGTATTGTCTATAAAACTTTGGTAGATTAGATTATTGTTCAAATTCTTCAGTCCCCTTATCTATGCCATTTCCCATGTTATTTACACTACTTCCCTCATACTTCCCCACTCTACTGATGGGATTGTTTTCCCTCATGCACTGTTGTGACACCATTAAAACAGCATGTCACGGGTAGGTGTACCTCTTTATCACAAGCCTCAGAGGAAAGAGGCACATGGAGCAGACCTGAACCCAGCCAGTAGCCTGCGGTCCCTTAAGTCTCAGACAAGTCCAGTCAGGATAAAATAAATGGTAGTTGATTTGCACACCTGCACATCTGTAACCTGTGAGCATGAAAATGTTTATTGTTGTAAGCCAGAAGGATTGTCAAGCTTTTTAATATGCCACAGTACCTGGTGATTAAGATAATCAGTTTTATTAATTGTACCTCTTCAATATCTCTTGAACTGATTTACTTTTCTGCATTTCTTTCCTCTAATCAGAGTTACTATTATCTCTTAAATACAGAAATAATTGTGTAATGACTCTACCTGTGTTTATTGTCTCATGTATTTTCTCAACATTGTTCCCAGCACCATCCTTTGGAGATATGCATTTGATCAAAATACCTTCATTTTCTTCTAACACTCCTTTATACTTACATACTTCAAATGGTGTTCTTTCTTTTTAATAAAAGAGACAAAATTGTCAAAAGCCTTTTATAATTGGGCTTGTTGGTCTCATTTTCTCCCATGCTGCCCCATCCCCTTTACTTCAATCAAACTGACTTTGTTTGGTTCCTTTACACTTGTGTTTTCCTGGCGTTGTAATTGTACCCATGCTGTTTCTCCTGACTGGCATATTTATCCAGTTTTTGTTTTTTCTAGTTAACTCTTTGCTGCTGTTCAGATCTCAGGTCAATTATCCCTTTCTCCAAAAATATTTCACATATTTTCTGACCAGGTCAAACTATATCATACTCTCTCATTACACTTTGGTTTTGTAGTACCTATAGCACTTGAAAATGTATATCTCTTTTTGTATTTTGTAACTACTTCTACTTTATATGAAAATGTAAATTCTTGAGAGCATGACTTATGTCTACTTTTGGTGACCATTATATTCTCAGTCAATAGGACAATGCCTGGTGTATAGAAGTTCCTCGTTGAATAGGAATAAGTAGATTTTATTTCAACCATTGCCTCCAGAAGCAGTCAGACCAAAACTTGCTGCTGCTAAAAACTTTTGCATTGATGTCTCAGTTAGCCACATCACACTCATTTTGAACTGAGACAACATTTTTGTTGAAATTGTTGCTTGGTTTGCAGGCATATGGATTTGCTACATCTGATCTTGCATATATGCAATCAAAGGTTTTTACACTTTGCAGATCAGCCAATTATGTTTTATTGTTGCCATTGATTGCATTGGATTACTGTTATTCATTTTAAAAGAATATTTTTTTCTGCATCTCTTAAAATATGTCTCAGAGTGGAACGCTGAAACTTGAAGTTGAAAGCTGGCTGGCTCGTTCTATTTTATTTCCATACTTGTTGACTCTAAATAAGCTGTCTCACTTCTAAAATGAGGACTTGTTTAACTTTATTATTTTTGACATTTTTGAGCTGTATGTAACTTTGTTCATTCATAAGAGAAAAAATTTAAAAAGAAACTAAGAAGAAAATTTGTGAAAAATATGCTATTAAGTATGACTATTCACTAAGCATATATATATATATTTTATGAAATACATTCAACATTTAATTATATACCCTACAAATTTTTTTCTTTGGTCTTTCCACTTGTTAAAACAATGGGTAATCCTTCCAGAGAAGGATTGATGTATACCAGAATAAAGATGTAAGCATTTAGCTTTGACTGTCATTTAAAATTATTTTTTAGTTTCCAGCAAAAAAATAAATGTCCTTTTTTTGAGATGAGGTTTTTAATTACTTTAGCTCACTTGAGCGTGAGTCCATCTTCTCATTCTTGCATACTTGAAAAATCACTGTCATTATAAACTATAGGATAGGGAAAACGATATATGACATAAAATATCCCATTCAAACCAAAAGAGGAAGGAGAAATTCCATTATTTTTCTGATCCAAGAAGAATGGACAAGAAGGAAAGGAAACGGAGCTGGGGCAAAGAAATAGAGCATGGATATACCCATGTCTTTAAGCCGAAGTCCAACATGGGAAATACATTAGAAACATTAGGAGGAAAACTGAAAGTAGGGACGATTTTCCTTTGTTCCTGTTTGGAACCCTGAGAAGGAAACCACTGCACAAGGAAGTCTCTTCCCTACATAATATTGTTGAAGGGTCATAAGAGAGCAACAGCAGAAGAGGGAAATTGGGTTATAGATGTCGCTTTTTGGTGTTTAGGGGATCGAAACATCTCTCTGCACTAGAGTGAGAGGAAAGAGAGATGCAAAGAACGCCATTAGACAGTCAAAGTTGTAGTGTACATCCAGGTACAGATTAAAATCAGGTTTACAAGCTGAGCACTTTTATTATTAGCAATCGACTTGATAAATAATTTGAATAGTTGGCATTTAAAATGTAGTAAGACTTCCAGTTTCAGTCTGACACATAAATAATGTAGACTTCAGCACTCCCTTCATCACAAGAAAGAGCTGAACAAACTGAAAATCAAAAACTCTTCTTGGATCCATCAGAGAATTGAAGCCACAAGGAAAATCGCTATCCCCCAAACTGAAAAGATATGAATACAGAAAATCACATCTTAAGTTGAGCAGCTGCTGGATCCAGCAACTGGCAGGAACACTTAAAGGTAATTACTAATGGCTAGAAACAGCCCTGTGAAGTTCGAAAGAGAAAACTCCTGAAAGCCCAACTTTAGGAGGAGTCCGACACTTTTCATGAGTTTTACCTCCCAAAGCCCCACCAGGCTCTCAGAGTGAAGGCTGGAGAAAAATCCTCTCTATCCTTCAAGAAAAGAAGGAGAAAGATAAACGTTTGAAATACACCCAGATTCTTCTGTTCTCCTAAACACTAACAGACTGCCATTAAGAGAAACTGTTACCAGGGCCCAACTATCCTGGGAGAAAGGAAATAGCCAGCTACAGCCTCATCTTGCTTTCAATATAGGGAAAGGGAAAACCCAGCTCCAACTTCACCAAACATTCCTGTTACAACTGAAGGGAGGAACAAAAAAGCTGAGAAGCATTTGTGAAGGTCATAGCCCAGTGGCACAAACTCACTAGAAGACTAAGATTTAATTATATAATTTTAGAATGCTTCACCTGTTCCATACCTTACCATCACGTCAATAATGCTCCTTTATAATAACAGAGATTACAAAGGAAATAACTGCAAAGCTCAGACCTTATTTAACCAGGAGTCTCTTGGAAAATCAAAGACCATAGGGAAGACAAAAATAAGGACACTAGAGAAATTTTAGTGTCTGATACTATAGCTACAGCAAACACTAGACACGGCCTAACTTCTAGGCAGATAAACATAAAACATCACACTTAAAGACCTATTTACCTAAGATTTTTTTTAAACCAATGCATCATGTCCATCTTTCAATGAAAAATTACAAGACATACTAAAAGGCAAAAACACAGTCTGAAGAAACAAAATAAGCAACAGCGCTGAATACATATATGGCAGAAATTTTGGAATTATCACAACAGGAATTTAAAGCAACTGTAATTAAAATGCGAAGGGCTATAATGGAAAAAGTAGATGTACAAGAACAAATAGGTAATGTAAGCAGAGAGATGAAAACTATAAAGAAAGAATCAAATCGTGAGAAGACCTTCAAGATGGTGGAGGAGTAAGACATGGAGATCACCTTCCTCCCCACAAATACATCAAGAATACATGTGGAACAACTGCTACAGAACATGTACTGAATGCTGGCAGAAGACCTCAGACTTCCCAAAAGGCAAGAAACCACCCATGTACCTGGGTGGGGCAAAAGAAAAAAAAAGACAAAAGAATAGGGAGGGGACCTGCACCTCTGGAAGGGAGCTGTGAAGGAGGAAAAGTTACCATACACTAGGAAGCCCCTTCACTGGCAGAGGTGGGGGGTGGGCATGGGGGAAGCTTCAGAGCCACGGAGGAGAGCACAGCAATAAGGGTGCAGAGGGCAAAGCGGAGAGGCTTCTGCACAGAGGATGGGTGCTGACCAACACTCACCAGCCTGAGAGGCTTATTTGTTCACCTGCTGGATTGGGTGAGGGCTGGGAGCTGAGGCTCAGGCTTCAGAGGTCAGATCCCAGGGAGAGGACTTGGGTTGGCTGCATGAAGAAAGCCTGAAGGGTGATAGTGTGCCACAGCTAGCCGGGAGGGAGTCCGGGAAAAACTCTGGACCTGCCGAAGAGGCAAGAGACCATTGTTTCGGAGTGCGCGAGGAGAGGGGATTCCTCCCCTGTCTGCACACAGAAGTCAGAGCACCACCTAAATAAGCTCCAGAGACGGGCATGAGCCATGGCTATCAGCTCAGACACCGGAGACGGGCAAAAAACACTAAGGCTGCTGCTGCAGCCACCAAGAAGCCTGTGTGCAAGCACAGGTCACTATCCACACCCCCACACCCCCCCAACTGGAAGCCTGTGCAGCCTGCCACTGCCAGGGTCCCGTGATCTAGGGACAACTTCCCCGGGAGAACACACGGCATGCCTCGGTCTGTTGCAACGTCATTCTGGCCCCTGCTGCCACAGGCTCACCCCACATTCCATACTCCTCCCTTCCCCCGGCCAGAGCCCTCTAATCAGCCACTCCTTTAACCCACTCCTGTCTGGGCAAAGAACAGACACCAGAGGGCAACCTACATTCAGAGGCGGGGCCATATCCAAAGCTGAACCCCTGGAGCTGTGCGAACAAAGAAGAGAAAGGGAAATTTAGCCGTGCAGCCTTTGGAGCAGTGGATTAAATCTCCACAGTCAACTTGATGTATCCTGCATCTGTGGAATACATGAATAGACAACGAATCAACCCAAAATTGAGGCAGTGGACTTTGGGAGCAACTGTAGACTTGGGGTTTCCTGTATGTGACTGGCCAGCTTCTGATTTTTATGTTTATCTTAGTTTTTAGCAGTTGTTATCATTGGTGGATTTGTTTATGGGTTTGGTTGCTCTTTTCTTTTTTATTTTTATCACTTTTTTAATTTTAATAATTTTTTAATTTTTAATTTTAATAACATTTTATTTTTTTCTTCCTTTGTTTTTTTTCTCCCTTTTTTTCTGAGCCATGTGGCTGACAGGTTCCTGGTGCTCTGGTCAGCTGTCAGGCAGGCCTGAGCCTCTGAGGTGGGACAGCTGAGTTCAGGTCATTGGACCACCAGAGACCTCCCGGCCCCACGTAATATCAATCGGCGAGAGTTCCGCGGCAGTAGACCTAAATAGACATTTCTCTAAAGAAGATATACAGATTGCCAACAAACACATCAAAGGATGCTCAACATCACTAATCATAAGAGAAATGAAAAGCAAAACTACAATGAGGTATCAACTCACACCAGTCAGAATGGCCATCATCAAAAAATCTACAAACAATAAATGCTGGAGAGGGTGTGGAGGAAAGGGAACCCTCCTACACTGTTGCTGGGAATGTAAATTGACATAGCCATTATGGAGAACAGTATGGAGGTTCCTTAAAATTTTTAAAATAGAACTACCATATGACCCAGCAATCCCACTACTGGGCATATATCCTGAGAAAACCATAATTCAAAAAGAGTTATGTACCACAATGTTCATTGCAGCACTATTTACAATAACCAGGACATGGAGGCAACCTAAGTGTCCATCGACAGATGAATGGATAAAGATGTGGCACATATATACAATGGAATATTACTCAGCCATAAAAAGAAACTAAATTGAGTTATTTGTAGTGAGGTGGATGGACCTAGAGTCTGTCGTAATGAGTGAAGTAAGTCAGAAAGAGAAAAACAAATACTGTATGCTAACACATATACATGGAATCTAAAAAAGAAAAATTGGTTCTGAAGAACCTAGGGGCAGGACAGGAATAAAGATGCAGACGGAGAGAATGGACTTGAGGACATGGGAGGGAGAGAAAATATTTGCAAATGAAGCAACTGACAAAGGATTAATCTCCAAAATATCCAAGCAGGTCATACAGCTCAATATCAAAAAAACAAACAACCTACTCCAAAAATGGGCAGTAGACCTAAATAGACATTTCTCTAAAGAAGATATACAGATTGCCAACAAACACATCAAAGGATGCTCAACATCACTAATCATAAGAGAAATGAAAAGCAAAACTACAATGAGGTATCAACTCACACCAGTCAGAATGGCCATCATCAAAAAATCTACAAACAATAAATGCTGGAGAGGGTGTGGAGGAAAGGGAACCCTCCTACACTGTTGCTGGGAATGTAAATTGACATAGCCATTATGGAGAACAGTATGGAGGTTCCTTAAAATTTTTAAAATAGAACTACCATATGACCCAGCAATCCCACTACTGGGCATATATCCTGAGAAAACCATAATTCAAAAAGAGTTATGTACCACAATGTTCATTGCAGCACTATTTACAATAACCAGGACATGGAGGCAACCTAAGTGTCCATCGACAGATGAATGGATAAAGATGTGGCACATATATACAATGGAATATTACTCAGCCATAAAAAGAAACTAAATTGAGTTATTTGTAGTGAGGTGGATGGACCTAGAGTCTGTCGTAATGAGTGAAGTAAGTCAGAAAGAGAAAAACAAATACTGTATGCTAACACATATACATGGAATCTAAAAAAGAAAAATTGGTTCTGAAGAACCTAGGGGCAGGACAGGAATAAAGATGCAGACGGAGAGAATGGACTTGAGGACATGGGAGGGAGAAGGGTTAGCTGGGACGAAGTGAGAGAGTGGCATTGACATATATACACTACCAAATGTAAAATAGATAGCTAGTGGGAAGCCGTTGCATAGCACAGGGAGATCAGCTCGGTGCTTTGTGACCACCTAGATGGGTGGGATAGGGAGGGTGGTAGGGAGATGCAAGAGGGAGGGGATATAAGTATACGTATAGCTGATTCACTTTTTTATACAGTAGAAACTAACACAACAATGTAAAGCAATTATACCCCAATAAAGATGTTAAAAAATGTTAATAGTCCCTTCAGGAATCCAACTGGGATGTTAACTTGAAGTGAGAAAATCAACTTTTGGGATAAAAACATCCAAAAACAAAACAGGAAGAAAAATAAATAAATTTTGGACTAGATTCTGGAGTAACATGCTTAGTGATATAAGTAAAGAGAAAACAGTAACATGTACAATACTCTGTATTTTGTGTTATTCTGAGAACTCTTCACGTATTATGTCATTTGATGCTAATAACCTGTAAAGAGGGAAAAAAGAAAAGAAAAAAAGAATCAAATTGTAATGCTAGGAATCCAAAAGCTGTAACAAAAATGACAAATGCCTTTGATGGTTTCATCAGTAAACTGGACACGACCAAGACTCACAGAGCTTGAACATTTGTCAACAGAAACTTCCAAACTGAAAAGAGAAGAGAAAAAAGTATGAAAAAAAAAAAAGCAACAGAATATTCAGCAGTTGTGGGACAGTTACAAAATGTGTAACATGTGCATAGTGAGAACACAAGGGGAAGAAAGAAACAGAAGAAATATTTGAACTTTTAACGGTTGACAGAATTAATTCTTAATAATTTTCTTTGACAATTAATGACAGGCAACAAACCACAGATGCAAGAAGCTGAAAGAACCCAAAGTAAGATAAATTTCAAAAAAATCTAAAGCTAGGCATATCATATTCTAACTGTAGAAAATCGAAGACAAAAAATGTTGAAGGAAGGCAGTAAAAAGAAACACCTTACCCTATAGAGAAACAAAGATAAGAATTGTCAAATTTCTCCTGAGAAACCATGCAAGCAAGAAAAGAGTGGAGTGAAATATTTAAGTATTGAAAGAAAAAAATCAACCTAGAGTTCTAGATGAAATTATCTTCAAAAGTGAAGAAGAAATAAAGACTATATCAGAAAAATTAAAATTGAGAGAATTTGTTTTCAGCAGACTTGCCTTGCAAGAAATATTAAGAGCTTACTCAAAAAATGAGATAGCTTAGAGACTGAAAGCTACATAAACAAAAGGAAGGTATTAGAGAAGGAATATATGAAGGTAAAATAAAATCTTTTATTTTCTTATCCTTAATTTATCTACAATTAAGTTGAAAATAATAATAGCAATGATGTATTTGGTTCTTATAACCTATTGATAAGTGAAATGTATGACAATGTTACAAAGGCATAGGAGAAAGGAATCAAGAATAATTTTTTATAAGGTACCTGCATTACCTGTGACGTGATATACTATTAAATTTTAGGTGTATATTACAAAGTCTATGGTACCACTAAGGGGAAAAAAAAAAGAGTTGGAGAAAAATTATGTGCTAACAGAGGAAAAAAATGGAATTATGTAAAATGTTCAGTTAAAACCAGAGAATGCATATAAAGAGCCAAAACAAATAAAAAGAAATAAAAAACAAGAGCAGTGAATAGCAAACAGTTACAAACATAATAAGTATTAATTCAGCTGTATCAGTAATCACTTTAAATGTGAATGGTCTAAATATAAAAATTACAAGTCACCGTCTGGATGGATAAAAAAACAAACTCAATTATGTCTATAAGAAACTCATTTAAAATATAAAGACACAAAGATTAAAAGTGAAGGAATAAAGATACACCATTATAACACTAATCAAAAGTAAACTGGACTATTAGTTTCAGGTAAAACTGATTTCAGAACAAGACAGATTATCAGGGATGAAGATGACATTAAATAATGATAAAGGGTATTTCCATGAAAACGTATCAATCCCTAATGTATATGGGTCTAACAAGAAAGTGTCAAAATACATAAGGCAAAAACCGATAGAAAAGGAGAAGTAAGGAGAAACAGAAGAATTCACTATTATTGTTCATGACTTCAGTACATCAGCAATTGACAGATCCATCAGGCAGTACTAATTCAGGATATAGTTGAGCTAAACAGCACCATGAATTTACTGGATATTATTGACATTTGTAGAATACTTTATCCAAAAGCAGCAGAATACACATGCTTCTTAAGGTCACAGAAGACATTTGCCAAGATAAACCACAATCTGGAACACAAAACACACTAACAAATTTAAAGCAATAGAAAGTATTGCAAAGTATGCCCTCAGACTACAATGGAATTAAACTAGAAATCAAGAACAGAAAGATAGTTAGAAAACCTCAAAATATTTAAAGAATAAGTAAAAGGCTTTAACATAACACATGGGATAAGGAAGAAGCCTTAAGAGAAATTTAAAACATTTTTAACTAAATAAAAATGAAAAGTTAATTTATCAAGATTTGTAAGATTAAACAAAATCAGTGCTTAGATGAAAAATTAGAGCATTCAATTAATTTATTAGGGGAAGAAAAGGTTCTAAAATAATTTGTACCTCCACTTTATAAAAGAAGAGCAAATTAAATTGAAAGTAAGCAGAAGAAAAGAAAAACCAAAAAGAAGAAATCAAGGAAATTGATAATAGGAAACATTAGAGAAAATCAACAAAACCAAACAGTGGTTCTTCGAAAAGATCAGTAAAACTAATAAACCTCCAACCAAGCTAACCAAGAAAAAAAAGAGGAAAGACATAAATTAGTAATATTGGAAATGAAAAGGGGCCCATCACTACTGATCTGATGGACACTAAAGGGTAATAAAAGAATAATATGACCATCTCTGTGCCCACAAATTTGATATCTTAGTTGAAATGTACTAATTCCTTGATAGATACAGCACCACAACTCACACGAGGAGAAATAAGGTACTCTCAATCGGCCTATATTACTAAAAAAAAAAGAATCATTAGCTAGTAGCTTTCCCAAACAGAAAGCACGAAGACGCAGATAGTTTCACTGGTGAAGTATACCAAACATTTAAGGAAAGAATGTTACCAATTCCTTATGATTTCTTCCAGAAATAGAAAATAGAGAGTACTCCCTAAATCATTTTATTAGGCCAGCAACACCGATTCCAAAGTCAGACAAAGGCACCACAAGAAACTACAGGCCAATATCTCTGAATGTAAGATGCAAAAATCCTCAAATATTAGCAAGTCATATCCAACAAGGTATAAAAATAATTATACATCAAGGCCTGGTGGAACTTACTCCATGCATGAAGGATGAGTTCAACTCTCAAAAACCAAGTAATGTAATCCATCACATCAATAGGGTAAAGACCCTGATCTACAGATCAATATTCATCCTAAACATATTTTTTTACAAAAGCAATTAGAAATATGACTGATAGTCACGAGAACAAAAAGCAATAGATGAAGAAGCACAGATGATCTAGATGTTTGAGCTAGCAAAGGATTTAAAAATAACCAATATGAATGTTGAAAAAAGAGAAAAATATGATGACAATAGGAAAAAAGGATGATTTTCAATACAGAATTATAATTTAGACATGAATAAAGCAATGTGCATGAATTGGAAGAATCAATATTGTAAAGATACTTTCCCGCCAATTGATAACATAAATTCATTGCAATTACATCAAACTCCAAGTAAATTTACTCTGATATTTTCTCTGGTCACTGATATATTTTGATTTATATTTTTTTGTTTGAATATTATGTGCTTAAGCCTGTTGCAGAAATACAATTAAAACCCAGACCTCCTCCCAACCCGGAAAACCTCTTCACAAAGGTAGAAGAGAAAACACAATTTTATTGTTGAATAAGTATTATATCAGAATGTAGTATGCATCACAGACAACCCACTAAGAGATGCAAAGACAGAAATTTCACCCCTTTATATAGTCAAGCAGATATAACTCATTACACACATGTTCTCAAAAAAACAATAAATAGCTCACAAGTAAGAGAGAGGACTTAATAGCACCATGTGTCACATATAAGTCATCCTAAATATACTGGGTGATTAGCTAATTTTCTTTATCCAAAAAAGAGGTATTTTTGCAACTTGGAGTGAGACCCACTGAAGTTAGGCTCCTGAACTCCCATAGGAACTGGGAGATAGGGGCAGTATCCTTGATGATTGCATTTCAAAGATGGTTCCTAGATTATTAAGAAAAATAATACTGGGTCTCATAGCTAGCAAGAGGCTTATTTGGCTTTTTAAAAGATTTATAAGATTTCAAAAAGACAGAGGAAGAGCTTAAGTTTTCTGAAGTAACTGCTGTAAGAAATGCAGGGGGTAAATGGGGGAGGAGGTGAGTCTCTTCCCTTGTTTTCAAGGGAAAAATTAGCTTCTTATTTTTAAATTGTATTTGCCCTTAAAATATCCTCCCTGCATTAGTGTAAAATAGTAGCATTGCAATTTTCTAGCCGTCTCCATTGCTGTTTCTACCCGTCTCCATTGCTGTTTCTACCTTCCTCTGGGTAATTCTCAGTCGTCTAAATATCCAGCAAGTGCAATTTTCTAGCTGTCTCCATTGCTGTTTCTACCCGTCTCCATTGCTGTTTCTACCTTCCTCTGGGTAATTCTCAGTCGTCTAAATATCCAGCAAGTCCATAATAAAGAAAAGCAACTATCAGAATTACCATAGAATTACTGAAAATTTTAAAAGTCAGTACGTTATTTGCTTGGGGGAATAACATTTGAGTATGGCATACCAGTGCTGAAAATTTAAATCAGATTCTTCATTAGCATTGTGCGGCATTTTTTTAGTCATACATTAATTTTACAAATTGCTGTGATGCTCTATTGCTTGTGTTTTCAAATGATTAACTCTGAGTATTATTTGGCAATTCCTTGTGAAGTCTTACGCAGTTCAAACCTAAGGAGTAGCTTAACTCTGAAGACTGATAATCTACATTTTTAGTTGAGTTTTTGTTGTTGTTGTTTTTTTTTGCGAAGCTCAATAAATTTCACCTGAGAGTCAGTCAGTAACATAAGTACCGTAACATTTATGTGACAGTTTGGACTGCCACTTAATAATTGTTCTCTTACCAGTAATTTTTCCCAGATGTGATACACAAAGACATTCATGACCATCATCTAGTGTCAAAATGTTATTATGTGGCACCCAGTGAAATTTGTTTAATGCATATTGCTCTGTTTCAAATCTTGCATCAGGTATAAATCAATAGTTATACTTTTATAATAGTCAACTAAATCTCCATAAATAACACAGTTCATCTTTGTTTATCTGTTTATACTGGGTCCAGAGAAAACTTGCATCCCAAAGTTCATCTAGTGACATTAGACCTGTTTTTTTTTTTTCAGTCTCTATCTGTAAATGCCAGATTTCTGTTTGTCTGTTACATGGATGCCGTTTTCTTTTCTATATCATTCTTCCAGTCAAATGTTTTTGTGTCATATTTAGGGCATAAGTACTTGGATATGCATATCAATTACTTTTACTTTGTAATTATCAAAAATTACTAATGAATATTTTCCCACCTTTACTCTGTCAGTAATTAATCTGTTGGATTTAGTCCAGACTGTGTTTGAACTGGAAGTATAATTTAGAGTTAGTTGGAGATGACGTTATGGGAGCTGTAAGTGGGAGCACAGAACCATAAAATAAGGTAGCAAAAATCATGTTTATTTTCTAATAAAATTTGATTTTTAAAGTGATTAAAATAACCCTACTGTGAATAGGACAGCAGTGTGTCTATAAGAATAGTAAAGAGCCTGTAGAATACCTCCTTTTAGTTTAGTTTACTACCAATTTTAGTTACTCTAGGAAACTTAGATTTTAAGACCTTAGTAGGAAACACAGTCGAGTTCTCCTGAGGTGCTTACTTCACATGAGGAGCATGAAGCCAGATGTTGTTTTTTCCACTTTGATAGCTATATGGGCGATCAGCAGCACTTGAAGGGGTCTCTCCCAGTGCAGTGACAGCCTGTCCTTCCTGCACATCACTTTTATGTAGATGAAATCTTTTGGTTAGTTGAGGTAGCAGACTTCTTCTGGAAGATCCTTCCAGGTTCTTATTATGTTTTATGTCTCAGAGTTTCCAGGGAAGAGAGAAGACCTTTTAAGTATTGAACATGATTATGAGAGGATTCATCTAAATCAATCACAGGACATGGTCTCAGACCCAAATTCATAGGCCTGCCACACACAAATTTAAAGGATGATATTCCATGCTTCTTCCTTAAAAAAATTTTTTTTTATTGAGGTATAGTTGATGTACAATATTATATGTTTCAGGTGTACAACATAGTGGTTCAAAATTTTTAAAGACTATATTCCATTTATAGTTACTGTAAAATATTGGCTATATTCTCTGTGCTGTATAATATATCCTGAAGCTTATTTTTTTTATGCATAGTAGCTTGTACCTTTTAATCTACTCCTATCTTGTCCTTCCCTCCCTCCCTCTCCCCACTGATAACCACTAGTTTGTTCTCTGTATCTGTGAGTCTGTTTCTTTTTTGTTATATTCACTAGTTTGTTTTACATTTTAGATTCCACATGTAAGTGATATCATACAGTATTTGTCTTTCTCTGTCTGACTTGTTTCACTAAGCATAATACCCTCCAAGTGCATCAATGTTGTTACAAATGGCAAAGTTTCATTCATTTTTTATGGCTGAGTGGTATTCCGTTGTGTGTATTTATGTATCTTCTTTTCCATTCATCTGGCGTTGGATGCTTAGGTTGCTTCCATATCTTGGCAGTTGTAAATAATGCTGCTGTGAACATTGGGGTGCATGCATCTTTTCAAATTAGTGTTTTCATATTTTTCAGATGTATACCCAGGAGTGGAATTGTTGGATCATAGGATAGTGCAATTCTTAGTTTTTTGAGGAACCTCCGTACTGTTTGCACAGTGGCTGCACCAATTTACCTTCCCACCAACAGTGTACAAGGGTTCCCTTTTCTTTACATCCTCGCCAACATTTTTTATTTGTGGTCCTTTTGATTATAGCTATTGTGACAGGTGTGAGCTGATCTCTCATTGTGGTTTTAATTTGCACTTCTCTGATGATTAAGAGCATTGCACTTCTCTGATGTTGAGCATTTTTTCATGTGTCTGTAGCCATCTGTATATCCTCTTTGAAAAATGTGTATTAAGGTCTTCTCATTTTTTATTGGTTTTTTTTTTTTGATGTTGAGTTGTATGAGATGTTTATATATGTTGGATATTAACTCCTTATTGGTCATATCATTTCATATCATTTGCAAATATTTTCTCCCATTCAGTAGGTTGTCTTTTCATTTTGTTGATGGTTTCCTTTGCTGTGCCAAAGTTTTTAAATTTAAATAAGTCCCATTTGTTTGGTTTTGCTTTTATTCCTTTGCTTTAGGAGACAAATCCAAGAAAATAATACTACGATTTATATCAAAGAGGGTTCCATCTGTGTTTTTCTAGGAGTTTTATGGTTTTCAGACTTACATTTAGGTCTTTAATCCATTTTTGGTTTATTTAGAATTGCAAAGTTTCTTTCATCTCCCTACCTTCAACAGTGGGGAAGATGTAGCCACAGAATGTTTTTTTCTGTTGCAGTGATTCCTCTTGTGGTCCCAGAGTTTTAGTTACCCCCAAAACAATTCAGTTTCCTTTGTCTGTATCTCTTGCTTCATCAGAAATATAAATTCAGACCCATACTATGTGAGTCTCAGGTTTACATTCCACACTGAAGACACACTGGATTTCTGAGCTGTGACAAGTTTCCCCAATATTTTCTAAGCCAGTGGAGGTGTTTGTTTTTTGTTTTGTTTTTTTAAAATTATTCCTTTCCAAAGTCAAGTCAGCCTTTTAAAAAAGCTTTAGTTGAGGATCTTCAGTTACAGCAATATACTTCACATGAGTTTAATTCCACCTTTTCTATCTTCTAATGCAGCGGTCCCCAACCTTTTTGGCACCAGGGACCGGTTTCATGGAAGACAGGTTTTCCACAGACTGGGGCGGAGTGGGGGTGGTTTTGGGATGATTCAAGCACATTACATTTATTGTATACTTTATTTCTGTATTTTTGCATTGTAATGTATAATGAAATAATCCTACAACTCATCATAATGCAGAGTCAGTGGGAGCCCTGAGCTTGCTTTCACTTGCCACTCACCGATAGGGTTTTGATATGAGTCTGCAAGCAGTTGATTTATTATGGTCTCTGTGCAGTCAAACCTCTCTGCTAATGATAATCTGTATTTGCAGCCACTCCCCAGCACTAGCATCACCACCTCAGCTCCACCTCAGATCATCAGGCATTAGATTCTCATAAGAAGCACTCAACCTAGATCCCGCCCAGTAGGGTTCACAATAGGGTTCGCACTCCTATGAGAATCTAATGCCACCACTGATCTGACAGGAGGTGGAGCTCAGGCGGTAATGCGAGTGATTGGGAGTGGCTGTAAATACAGATGAAGCTTCGCTTGTTCGCCCGCTGCTCACACCCTGCTGTCCAGCCTGGGGATTGGGGACCCCTGTTCTAATGGGAATTATGGTCTAGCTCCTAGTGTCATTGTTTGAGCTTCCTGGGCCACCACAGAATCAAATTATATGTTTACCACTACCTTTCAGCTCTCTTCATTTATGGTAACTTGAGATGTCCTTTTTTTCCTTCCTAAACACAATTGTGGGTTAAATTTTTTACCTTTAATTTATGATTTAAATATATATGTGTTTACAGTGACAATAGTAGGACAAAAAGGGGAGGGATGTCTATAAACATTTTGATAGGTCATGGAGTCAGAAGAAACTGTAAGCCATTTTCTGTGTAATATGAGATAAAGCTTAAGAACTTCTGTGGAGGGGACTGTTTTCTAATACTTGAAGGATAAGTAAAGGACTGTTATGCAAATATAACAGAGACTGTAATTGAAAGAGGATGAGGGACTATGACTGTAAGGAGTTAAAGTGCTTTGCATAATAATGAAATGGCTTGAATATATTCTGTTAGTGTTCTTTCTTTCTATACTGTAGCATCACCAGGAGCATGTGCCCTACCTCAGCCTTACTGCGCAATCTGCATTTAAATAAGATCCCCAGGTGATTTATAATGAACATTCAAGTTTGAGAAGCCCTGTTGTAATGAATTGAATAAGATGTGTCAGGGCTGTGTATTTTAATTTCTGTCATGTCTGCTAATTTTAATTATTTGCATAATCTATTTAATACTGTCCATTTATTATCCTTGAATCTCTGGTAAAGAGCTATTAAACTATTTCAACCTAGTCTCAGTACAAAAGAAAATTGAATCATGCATGTGCATCTGCTTTGGGTCAGAGTGACAAAATAGAGATAAGTGTCCTCAGAGGTCACTGTGGTAAGAAACATGAACTTCAACACGTTAGGTGTTAAGTATTCCAACCTGCAGAATATATTGAGAAGCTGCGCAGTCAGTAGCCTATAGATAAAATAGCTCTTGAGATCCAGAGGTAGTGGCACAGACAGCTATCTGAATTGATTCTACACTCTGCCAGTGGTTGGAACTGGATAAATATTTGTTGAATTAAATTGAAATACAGTGAATAAAAGCTTCTTGTTGTGTGGATTATTTCATTATTTATTCATTTTGTTCTCCAATGTAATTATACTAAGCCTACCTCTCTGGATCTTCTACAAATTAATCTTCATTTCGCCCTCTGAAACTTTACACAATAAGCCTAAGTTTTACATAAGTTCTTATGTAAAAAGCAGCCCATCAATATTTGAAGCTGTCTGTTATGATATCCCAAGCTCAAGTGCCCAACACCTTATTTCTTCTACATGCTAACCACACTCACATTTTTCAGATATCTTCCCTGGGATTCATTTATCCAGACCCTTCATCTTTGTGACCACAGTACTGTTATCAAGCATAAATGTGTTAGTGTCTCTTTTGAAAGAGAGAGACACGAATTAGAGAGGCACAGGAGAGACTGTTTTCCTCTTCATACCTCAAAGGATATTCTGAGGATTTCAGAACTGTAAAGAGTTGAAAGAATTAAGCTGAAGAAAACTCATCTGAAGTGTTTGAATAGACAAAATCAATGACTGCTGGTTAAATGAGAGGCGCATAGAAACTACACTGTAAAATGAGTTAAATGGTAATTGAAAATACCTGCAGAAAATTTGATTTGAATCTGGGGAAACTACAAAGGTAGCCAGATAATAAGAAATGCGTTTCCAAAGCCCATTTAATACTGTCAATGTACCTTAGTCAGTAGATGTGCAGTTAATCTCATTAAAAGAATTAATTTAAATGCATCAAACTTTTCATATTAAAGGTAGTGTTGTGGAAAACTGTGTGCACCTGGAGTTATTTTCCAAGTGGATCTACAGGGATAGGTTATTTAAACTAATTTTTAGAAGTATTTAAAATATTTTATTAAACTCAGTCTGCTGTATTTTACAAAATTGATAAATTTAGAATGTCATTTATTTTACATGAATTCAAATTATAAATTTACAGATGTTTCAAGTATACTATACTGTCTCTTGTACCTATGGCGAATATTCCAAAATATTATCTTGAAGTCTCGTGTTATTGAGGATTATATCATTGTACTCTGTCAAAATGAAGACATCAGTGCTTGGAAAATATAAATTCAAGTGTTCATATAAATAAATAGAAAATTTTCAAATATTTAGACATGATATAAGAAAGTCAAGGATTGGAGAAGTAGCTGAGAACTTCAAATATACTTGGGTGTAAGCTAAAATCAACTAACCAATACATGGTAGCCAAGCCACTTTTATATACTCAGACAGTGAGAATATTATTAAGGTCTCACATGGTCACAAAATGAAACAGTTATTTCCAGCTTAATGAAATTAAAGCCTGTGATGTAGATCCTCAAGGACAGGGACAAAAAGAGCAGAATAAGCTAAGAATCAGGGATCCAGAGAAAGAATCAAAATTATAATCTTAAGAGATAACATAAAGCAATGTAGTAATAACATAGAAGTTTCAGGTAGACAGTTTTTTATTAATGGTCATTTTAGATGGATTCAGAGACCTGGAAATCTAATAGCAAAGACTCAATGGAATGAAAAAAGGAGGCTCAGACAGGCTAATGTATGGATTAAGACCTACAGTTGAATTGGGATCAGGGTTAGTAGCCAGGAGATCATGGTTTTAAGCAGCAATACATAGAGATCAACATTTAGATTCTAAATATGGACACACCTGGTTTAGTTGTCAGCTATGCCTTTATAGAATACAGGAATATGGATTAAAGAAATCAGTGACTTTGCTTATATAGTATCACATTCTTCCTGTCCTTGTATGGAAGAGGAGGGTAAGGCATACAGAACAATGAGAATGCTATTTATGTTAAATAAATTGCTACAGATTTTAATTGTAACAAATATAGAAAGAGACCAATGTAAGCAATTGCTACTGAAAAAAGATAAAAGTTGACTTGGTCATTCAGAGATCTTTTGAAGAATACACTGTCAAGCTGTGTGTGTGTTCTAGAAGCTCTGGAGTAAATCTTGGCTTGGCCATCTATATACCTGTGTGGCCTAGGACGTGTTACTTAATTTCTCTGTGTCTGATTGTGCAACTGCAGAATAAGAATAGGAATATAAGTTGCTTTGTTGTTGTGCTGTAGTTTTCTCAGGTCTTTCACTGAAGAATTAAAATATTACATGGAAATGAACTCAGAAATAGTTTTATTTCTTTAAGATATGTTCTATTATGCACCTGGTTTCCAGCCGCAGTCTTTAATTCAGCTCTGAAATGATATCAGAGGGAATATGACGTAACGGGTGCAGGGAGCTGTAAAAATGAAATACCACCGTTAATCTTCATCTTGAAACTCCAGATCTCTTATGAATCATATTGTCATCAGTAGTCTCCTACAAAGTCGAGAAATGTATTCCACAGTAAGACAATAAATCGAAGAGACTTGCTAAAGGTCAATGAAGACTAAGGCTTTTAGCATCCAAGAGGCTAGAATTAAAAAAGATTTGAGACCTACTTTGAACTCAGATGAAGTATGGTTTACTCTTTGGGAAGAATCTTATATACTTATGGGCCTGAGATAGAATGTAAACATATGGTTGAGCATGAAATAGATTAGACTTATCTTAAGAGGAAGATGTTGCCTTACTTGGGAGAGAGAAAACAATGTGATGGATCAGGATATGGTTTGTATTTGAACGTGTGAGTGAGAATGAGAATGAGGGAATAATGTTTTCTGTGATTATGCCAAATTATTCTTTTCTATAGAAAGAATGCTGCAGTGTAAACCAAAGCCAGTAGGAACAGCTTAAGTCTCACAAGAGTATTAGAGTAAGCAAATAATTAAAGTTTTGTTTTTACTTATGTGGGAAATTCTGAGGCTTCAAGCTTGGAAAAAGCTAGCATAGAAATAATCGAAAAAAAAAGGAAAAACATCAATAAGCCTAAGGTATCATATAGTAATGGAGAGTCTAGAGTCTAAAGGTGACAATATCATGGGGCAGTTAATAGGACAGTGAATAGGACAAGTGTGAAAACAGGAGTCATAAGTTTAGAAGTGAAAATTCGGGAAGATATACCACAACATAGAAATTAGTTCATGAGAAAAAGTATATTGATATGTCCATACTACAATTTCCAGCATGTTAGGTACTGTAACAGTAACAGTCTTAGTAAAGAACATGCATTTCTGAAGTTAAAATTTGATTCCCTGTATGCAATCCCCATGGGACATATATCTGATTCTTTTAATATGAAGATAGAGGCTATTTAAGTTTCTCAATCTGCTTTTTAAAATTCCCTCTTGACTTCTTTATAGTAATTCATGAATTCTACATTGATTTAACTATTATTGCTTGTTTTACTAAATTATATTAACATGCAGTTTTATTTCATACGTTTAACTGATAAATATCCTAGGGTAGGAAGTGCCTTTTGGAGGCCGGCCTAGCAGGGGCAGTGTTAATTTTTATGTTATTTGTGACAAAAATTATTTTTTAATCAAAATGTGTTTTTCACTGTATTAGAGGTAAAAAAATATATAAAATATGATATGCTTCCAGCTTGTCACATTGTAATTTTTCTTTTAGCCCCTGTATTTAAGACTTCAAGTTCTGGTGTTAAACTTACTTTGTTTAAATTCCAGCTCCAATATGTACTAGCTATGAGGTTTTAATTGAATTATTTCATTTCTCTGTGCCTCTGTTTTCTAAACTGTAAAGTTGGGTATCTACTTCAAATGGTTCTTATGAGGATTAAATGGGATATTGTAAACTGACTAGAAGAATGCCTGGTACATAATATGCATACAACAAATATTTGATAACATTATCATGTTGGCAATCAAAAGGACAAAATTCTCATGAAATGAGAATTAAATATTTTTAAATTAAATATTTTTCACAATTATCTCATTGCCCTGTAATAAAATTTAAGGAGCCATAACACAGTGAATATTGATTAAACTCTATGGCTTACTAAGATTTTTCTTAAATTTTATTTAAAAATTTATACTTTACAATTGCTGTCGTCATGTTACTGAGTATCCATAAAATGTTTTTAATTTTTATATTCCACCTTTACCAGTTACAAATAGTGAAAGGATCATTTCACATGTGCAGCAGAAGCAAAACAAAAAAAATTTAGATCATGTTTAATAATTTATCTTAATTAAAAATTCTGTGACTGTGAAGATAGAGCCTTTCAGTATTTTCAGTGCTGTAGAACTCCAGGTAGGCAATTTAAAATAAACAGCAGTAGCTAGGAATACAATTAAGCACAACTATTACATTTAACACAGTCTTGCTCTCTCTGAGAAAGCACATGTGCTCACACGTGTGCGCATGCACACACACACACACACACACACACACACACACACACACACACACATTTCCTGTATATCTTTCTCCCTTCTCACCTCTTCTAAATATTATCAAGGGAAATAAGTACTGAAATAATTAAGTATTTTTTTAAGTGATTTTTAAATTTACAGTTTTCTTTCCACAACTATAGTTCATTGGCATATATAGAGCTGTTCACTAATGAAATGTTTCCCTCAGGTTATCTGTGTGTTCATGTATAAGCAGCAGTGCATATCATTTTTCTTTTTGGGTGTCAGTGAATATTTTGTGAATTGTCTAGTGTGCAGTACCAAACAAAAGTAATTATCATATTTAGCAATATTCATCAAGGGATATAGTACATTTAAACCTGGTTAAGTTCTGACATGCAACAATACTAATTTACATTTGAAATTGAATCTTTATGTATGTATTAAGAGGCATAACCAAACACAAGTGATTCTTATTGTTGTGATCCCTATTTTAGTTTTTCTTAAACTAATAAACTTTATAGGAGTTTTAGGTTGACAGCAGAATTAAGCAGAAAGTACAGAGTTTCCATATACCCCTTGTGCACACACACACAATTAACATCCTACACCACACTGGTACATTTGTTGCAATCAATAAACCTACATTGACACATCATTATCACCCAAAGTCCATAGTTTACATTAGGGTTCACTGTTAGTCTTGTACATTTTATGAGTTTGACATCATATATAATAAATATATGGTATATATATATGAGATATATATATGATCTATATCATGACATTATATATATATATATATATATATATATATATATATATCCACCATTGTAGCATTTTAGTTTTGATCAATAAAATTAACTTTGTAAGTTTACATCTCTATGTTTATCCATCTTCTCAGGATTTTCTCTATGCACTGAAAATTCACCCTTGTGCTACAGCTTTAGAGAACAAATGTTGAAATTTTATGAATACGTCTCAGGCCAAAGGGACTCCAACAGGATTACAGTTTTAATTAATCCCAGAACATAAATAAGTAAAAGTAGTAACTATTCAAAGTTTTATAAATTCAGTAAAATATGTTTTAGATATTTAATGCATTACTTCACAGAGGAAGCTCTCAATTTAGTTATCTTTCTCAAGGTGGACAAAACGTACACGTTGGGACACTTCACAGAAGATGCTTTTCAAAATACAACACCTCATGTAATATGAGATGCCATCAAAACTGGCTTAAAACATGTTATTAAGATGATCTAAAATGTTACATCTTTTGCAATGTTAATATATGTTCATTTAAACTTCGTAATATAATATTTTAAAAATTTACTTTATCTTGAAATCAGTAATGAATGTATTGGTAGTTAGTTATGTAGAGAAATTACTATATTTAAAACCTTTAACAACTTAAAAAATATATGGTTATTAAGAGTGTAAGGTCTAGGGTAAGACTATCTGTTTTGGACTCTCAGCCAAACATTTAATATTTGTATGATTTGGGGGCAAGTTGTTTTTCACCTTTAAATTCAGATTGCTCATCTGGAAAACTGGAATAACCTTGGCTACCACAACACAGAGTATGCTCAAGGAATAAACCAGGTATCTGACCAGAGTGACTAGAACATAAGTAGTCATTTTTTCCTGATTTTTATTATATTTGTATTATTAACTCTCACTTTAAAGAGAATGGTAAATTCTGTGGATCTCTAAAGTGATAAAAAGATAAGTGAATCTCTAATACCAGATGTAAAAATAATTTAAAATGTGCACATATACGTATATGTATAGTATATATATATGTATATAAAGTTTTTTTTCTTCCATATCCTATTTGAAAAACTGTCCAAGGATTACAGTGCTAAACTAATTATTTGGATTAGCAGTAGTACTTGGCAGGCACTGCATTTTTGAATGATAACAGCATGCCTCAGGTGGCATTAAAGCATACCAAGCTGAAGGCTATCAATTTTACCACCTGAGAAGTGTTCTAATTAACCAAAAATGCAGAAGCTAAAGTGGCTGCTCCATTACTGCCAATAAGAGAAACAATTGGATCCTTAGATTTATTAGCCTGAAAATTGCTGACTGTCAGTTCCAAAACACCAACTGTGCTTTCCATTTGCAAGTTTTTTCCAGTGTTCAGTTGAAGTGTAAGGTCAGTTAATGTAGAAGAAAATATATTAAGTGGTAATAGAAGTGCCTGGGCCTCAGGGGCAAACTGTCTGCCTGGAAACCCAGCTCCACCACATTTTGCTATGTGACCTTTGAGAATTAATTAATTGCAGCATATTTCTTATCTATACATTGAAGATGATTAATTTATATATTGTAGTGAAGTTTAGTGAAGATACACTTAATGTACCTAGAATAGTTTTGACCTGTAATAATCATGGATGTTGGTTTTTCCTACTTCTGCCTCTCATCCTTCATAATATACAGAGGACTTTAGTCAAACGAATGATCCCATGTTAGGCAGCTGCATGTATTAGTGTTATTTTATTAACTTATTAGGGAATAAAATTGTCCAGTCTGCAATAGTACAATGTTATTTATTCTCTGTAAAGGATAACTATTTTCTCGAATTCACATTTTTTCTCCTAAAAGTATTAACAGGTTAATGGTATATCTATTCAGGGCTAAGGAGTTCATAGTGTTCTGCAGACAGAGCCCTTTGCTTTTATAGTAAAACTTATTTTATTGGGCACACAAGATGAATAAATATGATTTTAACCTTACTACTGCATCTAAAATGTTTACAGTTACACAGTGACATCTTTACTTCATTGCTATTTTCAGTGATCCATACTATGGAACTATTTTATGGAAGAGTATGTTTTAAAATGTTTCCAAGTCGGTAACTAAATCCTTTCCTTTGAATGGAAAGCAAAGTGCATCTACTTCTGTGCTGGATTATTCAGTGTAATGAAGGCAGTTTTATGAAGTGTTTTAAGTTTATTTGATGATCAGGAAAACCTGGAAATTATAGTATTGAGTGTAATTCTCAGAAATAAGTAAACTTATATTAGGTACATGGTTACCATAGTCTTGGGATAAAATAATCAGAAATGTATAAGGATTTTTATCAACCCTTTGCTGTGATGATATTGTATAGCTTTAGGTCTGCATTTATGGTTCCAATATATAATTTTCCTCTGGCTGCAGCATGAAGTTATGCATGAGTAGCCATGTGAAAGCTACCCACTCTTTCTTCTGAGGCAGAGTACAGGTCCTTACCCTCCCAAACTCTAGTCCTATCCTAAGGATGTAGCTTTGCAGCAGGGCAAATGAAAAGACCAGTAGTTCTGTTTCAGGATAAAGTATAGTGTTCCTTTGTTGTTGTTTTTGTTTTGTGTGTCTGTGTGCCTGTGTATGTGCGTTTTAGCAAATCTGTTGTAATTCTACTCCCAAGGTGGGACAGTAGTGAAGAAGGAAATTATTGCCTTATGGTAATATAAAATGCATGCTTATTCTAGATTTCATTGTGCTGTAAAATACACTCATCACTAGCTATGTCTGACCATTGAGCACTTAACATGTAGATACAAATTGAGATGTGATATTAGTTTAAAAATAGCACACTTGATTTCAAGGATCTATTACTAAAAAATGGTTAAAAATATCTCAAATGATTTTCTGTTGATGCCATAATATTTCAGGTAAATAAAAAATGTTATTAAAATGAATTTTGCCCATTTCTATTTACTTCTTAAAATGCGGCTTCCAGAAAAATTAAAATTATATATGTGGTACTCATGATTTATGTGTGTATATATATATAGCTTATTTACAGGATTTAGTTTGTAGCATCTGTGGGATACCAACTAAAAACCTAAATGTTTAAAATCTGTAAGATATATGAATAAAACATGCTTCTTATGTATAGAATTGATGCTGCAGGTCACATGCAATTATGTGAATAGCATATTTAAATTATTATCAGAAATGGCCCAAGGATGTGTTTCGTTAACCTAAAACAATAAAACGGCCAGTTATTTTTACTAGCAAAGTGGATTTATTTGTGAGCAGCAAAGAACTGCAGATCAGGGCATACCACTATGGTGAACCACATGCATGTCTGGTAAAGCCAAGAAGAGGAAACTCTTTCACGGAGGAGAAGGTGAAGTTGGGAGAGGCTGTTATAAACAGAATGTCCATTGGAGCAAACTGAGAGTTCAAAGTGTAGTAACTTTTCATTGGCTGAGTTGTGACAGTCTCTCATTGTTTAAGCTGTTGCCAAGCAAAGGGAAGATCTTTTTTTCTTCTGCTAGTGGAAATAAAATAGTGTCACTTCCTACAGGAGATGCAACATACATCTCTTCCTGTTGAAATCTGTATTCATGTTGAGTGATATCTGCATAACAGCTTTCCCTTCTGACCTCCCAACTCCATTTAGGTTTCCCTTTATTAATTTTCAGTTTCTTGCCCAAGTGAATTTTTCCTATAGTCTATTCTTATGGATTGCATGAAGCATTTGTAGATTAACATATAAATGTCTAAATACACTCTGAACAATGTATTAAAAAAGGAAATATTGCTAGAACTCAGAAATCACCAAAAAACCATACACTTAAAAGAGAAGACTGTGCTATGAGTGGAATCTTCAGGAATGGATTTGACAATAATTTTGAATCTAGGAGAAGGCTAAGAAATTATAGTCAACATTGGAAATTGCTATGACACGAATTCATTTTTTTAAAATGATTTACAAAAAAAGGACAAACAAAAACAAGACACATGCACACACATAGAATTAGACATTATTTCTTGACTTTCCAGTATCATCTGTATGTCAAGTTAATAACAAATTGATAAGGGAAAGAATAAAAGTATTCCAACTAATAAATTCAGAGGAAATGGTAAAATAAGGGTAATAACCGTGATGGGCTACAGACATTTCCACAATTATCTACCATGTCATTTGCAGTGATACCTTACAGGCTTTCATCTCAAGAAGTGGAGTCTGTTTCCCCACTCTTTGAACCGAGCTATATAACTTGCTTTGAATAATAAGAGTTCAAAGAATATGATGTTGTGCCAGTTCTAAACCTAAAGCTCAAGAGGCTTTGCATGCTTTTCTTCTCACCTCTGTAACCCTTCTCACTTCTGTAACTGCTGTGTGATCAAGCCCTGGCTACCCCGTTGGATGTCATTTTAGAGCAGCTAGCTGTAGCTAAACTGCCAGCTGAGTTCAAATACATGAGCTAGCCCAGCAGCGATCAGTTGTGCATATCTCCACAGAATCACGTAACTGACCAGAGGCTCATGAGCAATAATAAATGGTTATTGTTTTAAGCCATTTGGTTTTGAGGTAGCTTGTTAAGCAGCAATAGGTGACTGATTCAAAACCATTTTGAAACCTCTAATGAGATAAAAGGTCTAGGCAGTAATCACGAAATTATTTTAATTTTTAATTTTTATTTTATTTTAATTTTTTAAACATCTGTACTGTAGTATAATTGCTTTACAATGGTGTGTTAGTTTCTGCTGTATAACAAAGTGAATCAGTTATACGTATCTCCTCCCTCTTGCATCTCCCTCCCACCCTCCGTATCCCAGCCTCTAGGTGGTCACAGAGCACCGAGCTGATCTCCCTGTGCTATGCAGCTGCTTCCCACTAGCTATCTGTTTTACATTTGGTAGTGTATATATGTCCATGCCACTGTCTCACTTCGTCCCAGCTTACCCTTCCCCCTCCCTGTGTCCTCAAGTCCGTTCTCTGCATCTTTATTCCTGTCCTGCTCCTAGGTTCTTCAGAATCAATTTTTTTTTTTTAAGATTCCATATATATGTGTTAGCATACGGTATTTTTTTTTTCGCTTTTTGATTTAACTTCACTCTGTATGACAGATTCTAGGTCCATCCACCTCACTACATGTGTCTTACATGTTTCACTACAAATAACTCAATAGTTTCTTTTTATGGCTGAGTAATATTCCATTGTATATACGTGCCACATCTTCTTTATCCATTCGTCTGTCGATGGACCCTTATGTTGCTTCCATGTCCTGGCTATTGTAAATAGAGCTGCAATGAACATTGTGGTACATTACTCTTTTTGAACTATGGTTTTCTCAGGATATATGCCCAGTAGTGGGATTACTGGGTCGTATGGTAGTTCTACTTTTAGTTTCTTAAGGAACCTCCATACTGTTCTCCATAGTGGCTGTATCAATTTACATTCCCACCACCAGTGCAAGAGGGTTCCCTTTTCTCCACACCCTCTCCAGCATTTATTGTTTGTAGATTTCTTAATGATGGCCACTCTGTCTGGTGTGAGGTTATACCTTATTGTAGTTTTGATTTGCATTTCTCTAATGATTAGTGATGTTGAATATCCTTTCATGTGTTTGTTGGCATTCTGTATATCTTCTTTGGAGAAATGTCTATTTAGGTCTTCTTCCCATTTTTGGATTGAGTTGTTTGTTTTTTTGATACTGAGCAGCGTGAGCTGCTTGTAAATATTGGAGATTATCATTTGTCAGTTGCGTTGCTTGCATATATTTTCTCCCATTCTGAGGGTTGTCTTTTCGTCTTGTTTACGGTTTCCTTTGTTGTGCCAAAGCAAAAAGGTTCTTGCTGTGATTTATGTCAAGAGTGTTCTGCCTATGCTTTCCTCTAAGAGTTTTATAGTGTCTGGCCTTACATTTAGGTCTTTAATCCACTTGGAGTTTATTTTTGTGTATGGTGTTACGGAGTGTTCTAACTTCATTCTTTTACAAGTAGCTGTCCAGTTTTCCCAGCATCATTTATTGAAGAGGCTGTATTTACTCCACTGTATTTTCTTGTCTCCTTTATCAAAGATAAGGTGACCATATGTGTGTGGGTTTATCTCTGGGCTTTCTATCCTGTTCCATTGATCTATATTTCTGTTTTTGTGCCAGTACCATACTGTCTTGATTACTGTAGCTTTGTATCAGGGAGCCTTGATTCTTCCAGCTCTCCTTTTCCTTCTCAAGATTGCTTTGGCTATTTGGGGTCTTTTGTGTTTCCATACAGGTTGTGAAATTTTTTTGTTCTAGTTCTGTGAAAAATGCCATTAGTAGTTTGATAGGCATTTCATTGAATCTGTAGATTGCTTTGGGTAGTATAGTCACTTTCACGATGTTGATTCTTCCAATCCAAGAACATGGTATATCTCTCTGTTTGTATCATCTTTAATTTCTTTCATCAGTGTCTTATAGATTTCTGCATACAGTTCTTTTGTCTCCTTAGGTAGGTTTATTCCTAGATATTTTATTCTTTTTGTTGCAGTGGTTAATGGAAGTGTTTCCACAATTTATCTTTCAGATTTTTCATCATTAGTGTATAGGAATGCAAGAGATTTCTGTGTATTAATTTTGCATCCTGCTACTATACCAAATTCATTGATTAGCTCTAGTAGTTTTTTGGTAGCATCTTTAGGATTCTCTATGTATAGTATCATGTCATCTGCAAACAGTGACAGTTTTACTCCTTCTTTTCCTATTTGAATTCCTTTTATTTCTTTTTCTGCTCTGATTGCTGTGGCTAGGACTTCCAAACTGTGTTCAATAATAGTCGTGAGAGCGGGCAACCTTGTCTTGTTCCTGATTTTAGTGGAAATGGTGTTTCAGTTTTTCACCTTTAAGAACAATGTTGGCTGTGGGTTTGTCATATATGGCCTTTATTATGTTGAGGTAAGTTTCCTCTATGCCTACTTTCTGGAGAGTTTTTATCATAAATGGGTGTTGAAGTTTTTCCAAAGCTTTTTCTGCATCTATTGAGATGATCATATGGTTTTTAGTCTTCAATTTGTTATTATGGTGTATCATATTGATTGATTTGTATATATTGAAGAATCCTTGAATTCTGGGATAAACCCCACTTGATCATGGCGTATGATCTTTTTAATGTGCTGCTGGATTCTGTTTGCTAGTATTTTGCTTAGGATTTTTGCATCTATGTTCATCAGTGATATTGGCCTGCAGTTTACTTTTTATGTGACATCTTTGTCTGTTTCGGTATCAGGGTTATTTTGGCCTTGTAGAATGAGTTTGGGAGTGTTCCTCCCTCTGCTATATTTTTGAAGAGTTTGAGAAGGATAGGTGTTGGCTCTTCTGTAAATGTTTGATAAAATTCACCTGTGAAGCCATCTGTTACTGGGCTTTTGTTTGTTGGAAGATTTTTAATCACAGTTTCAATTTCAGTGCTTGTGATTGGTCTGTTTATATTTTCTATATCTTCCTGGTTCAATTTCGGAAGGTAGTGCTTTTCCAAGAATTTATCCATTTCTTCCAGGTTGTCCATTTTATTGGCATACAGTTGCTTGCATTAATCTCTCATGATTCTCTGTATTTCTAAAGATTCAGTTGTTACTTCTCCTTTTCATTTCTAATTCTGTTGATATGAGTCTTCTCCCTTTTTTTCTTAAAGAGTCTGGCTAATGGTTTATCAATTTTGTTTATCTTCTCAAAGAACCATCTGTAGTTTTATTGATATTTTGTATAGTTTCCTTTATTTCTGATCTGATCTTTATGTTTTCTTTCCTTCTGCTAACTTTGGTTTTTTTTCTATTCTTCATTCTCTAATTGCTTTAGGTGTAAGGTTAGGTTGTTTATTTGAGATTTTTCTCATTTCTTGAGATACGACTGTATTGCTATAATAAACTTCCTTCTTCGAACTGCTTTTGCTGCAACCCAGCTGCATCCCCTAGGTTTTGGGCCATCGTGTTTTCATTGTCATTTTTTCCTAGGTATTTTTTGATTTCCTCTTTGATTTCTTCAGTGATATCTTGGTTATTTAGTAGTGTATTGTTTAGCCTCCATGTGTTTGTATTTTTTACAGTTTTTTCCTGTAATTGATATCTAGTCTCACAGCATTGTGTTTGGAAAAGATACTTGATATGATTTCAATTTTCTTAAATTTACCAAGCCTTGATTCATGACCCAAGATATGATCTATCCTGGAGAATGTTCCATGAACACTTGAGAAGAAAGTGTATTCTGTTGGTTTTGGATGGAATGTCCTATAAATATCAATTAAGTCCATCTTGTTTAATGTGTCACTTAAAGCTTGTATTTCCTTATTTATTTTCATTTTGGTTGATCTGTCCATTGGTGAAAGTGGGGTGTTTAAGTCCCTTAGTATTATTGTTACTGTCAATTCCCCCTTTTTTGGCTGTTAGCATTCGCGTTATGTACTGAGGTGCTCCTATGTTGGGTGCATAAATATTTACAATTGTTATATCTTCTTGGTTATTCCCTTGATCACTATGTAGTGTCCTTATTTGTCTCTTGTAATTGTGTTTATTTTAAAGTCTATTTTGTCTAACATGAGAATTGCTACTCCAGCTCTCTTTTGATTTCCATTTACATGGAATATCTTTTTCCATGCCCTCATTTTCAGTCTGTATGTCCCTACGTCTGAAGTGGGTTCCTTGTAGACAGCATATATATGGGTCTTATTTTTGTATCCATACAGCCAGTGTATGTTTTTTGCTTAGAGCATTTAATCCATTTACATTTAAGGTAATTATTGATATGTATGTTCCTATTACCATTTTCTTAATTGTTTTGGGTTTGTGATTGTAGGTCTTTTCCTTCTCTTGTGTTTCCTGCCCAGAGAAGTTCCTTTAGCATTTGTTGAAAAGCTGGTTTGGTAGTGCTGAATTCTCTTAGCTTTTTTTGTCTCTAAAGGTTTTAATTTCTCCATCGAATGTGAATGAAATCCTTGCTGAGTAGAGTAATCTTGGTTGTAGGTTTTCCCCTTTCATCACTTTAAATATGTCCTGCCACTCCCTTCTGGCTTACAGAGCTTCTGCTGAAAGGTCAGCTGTTCACCTTATGGGGATTCCCTTGTATGTTATTTGTTGCTTTTCCCTTGCTGCTTTTAATGTTTCTTCTTTGTATTTAATTTTTGATAGTTTGATTAATATGTATCTTGGTGTGTTTCTCCTTGGATTTATCCTGTATGGGACTCTCTGTGCTTCCTGGACTTAATTCACTATTTCCTTTCCCATATTAGGGAAGTTTCCAACTATAATCTCTTCAAATATTTTCTTGGTCCCTTTCTTTTTTTCTTCTTCTTATGGGGCCCATATAATTTGAATGTTGGTGCATTTAATGTTGTCCCAGAGGTCTGTGAGACTGTCTTCAATTCTTTTCATTCTTTTTTCTTTATTGTGCTCTGCCATAGTTATTTCCACTATTTTATCTTTCAGGTCACTTATCCATTCTTCTGCCTCAGTTATTCTACCATTGATTCCTTTCAGAGATTTTAAAATTTCATTTATGTGTTGTTCATCATTGTTCGTTTGCTCTTTAGTTCTTCTAGGTCCTTGTATAACGTTTCTTGTATTTTCTCCATTCTATTTCAAAGATTTTAGATCATCTTTACTATCATTACCCAGAATTCTTTTTCAGGTACACTGCCTATTTCCTCTTCGTTTGTTTGGTCCAGAGGTTTTTTACCTTGCTCCTTCATCTTCTGCATATTTCTGTGTCTTCTCATTTTATTTAACTTAGTGTGTTTGGGGTCTCCTTTTCACAGGCTGCAGGTTTGTAGTTCCCATTGTTTTTGGTGTCTGCCTTCCGTGGGTAATGATGTTTCATTTGGCTGTGTAGGCTTCCTGGTGGAGTGGACTGGTGCCTGTGTTCTGGTGCGTGGGGCTGGATCTTGTCTTTCTGGACCATTTCCAGTGGTGTGTTTTGGGGTGTTTCTGAACTTAATAGGATTTTAGGCAGCCTCTCCACTAATGGGTGGGGTTGTGTTCCTGTCTTGATAGTTTTTTGGCATGGGGTGTCCAGCACTGGAGTTTGCTGGTCATTGAGTGGGGCTAGGTTTTAATGTTGAGACGGAGATCTCTGGGAGAGCTCTTGCCAGTTGATATTACTTGGGTCTCTGGTGGTCCAGTGACCTGAACTCGGCTCTCCCACCTCAGAGGCACAGGCCTGACAGCCAGCCAGAGCACCAAGACCCTGTCAGCCAAGGCTCAGAGAAAAGGAGGGGAAAAAAGAAAGGAAAAAGAAACAAATAAAGTTATTAAAATAAAAAAATTTTTAATTATTTTTTAAAAAGTAATAAAAAAGAAAAAAGCGAGCAACCAAACCAATAAATAAATCCACCAATGATAAGAAGTGCTAAAAACTAAACTAAGATAAACTTATAAATCAGAAACTATTCAGTTGCATACAGCAAACCCCAAGTCTACAGTTGCTCCCAAAGTCATCCACCTCAATTTGGGATGAATCATTGTCTGTTCAGGTATTCCACAGATTCAGGGTATATCAAGTTGATTGTGGAGATTTAACCCACTGCTCCTGAGGCTGCATGGAGAACTTTCCCTTTCTCTTCTTTGGTCGCAAAGCTCCTGGGATTCATCTTTGGATTTGGCCCTGCCTCTACATGTAGGTAGCCCTCTGGCATCTGTTTTTCTTCCAGACAGGAGGGGGTTAAAGTAGCGGCTGATTAGGGGGCTTTGTCTCACTCAGGCCCGGGGGAGGGAGGGGTACGAAATGTGGGGCGAGCCTGTGGCCACAGAGGCCAGCGTGATGTTGCAAAAGCATGAAGCACACTCTGTGTTTTCCTCCGGCGAAGTTTTCCCTGGATCACAGGACCCTGGCAGTGGCGGGCTGCACAGGCTTGCGGGGGCATTAGTGGGGAGGTGGATCGTGACCTGTGCTTGCACACAGGCTTCTTGGTGGCTGCAGCAACAGCATTAGCGTTTTATACCCATTTCTGGTGTCCGCACTGATAGCTCTGGCTCAGACCCATCTCTGGAGCTTGTTTAGGTGGTGCTCTGCCTTCTGTGAGCAGACAGGGAAGGAATCCCCTCTCCTAGTGCACCCCGAAGCAGTGGTCTCTTGACTCAGGCAGTTCTAGAGTTTTTCCCAGACTCCCTCCCGGCTAGCTGTGGCACACTAGCCCCCTTCAGTCTGTGTTCATACAGCCAACCCCAGTCCTCTCCCTGGTATCTGACCTCTGAAGCCTGAGCCTCAGCTCCCAGCCCCCACCCGCCCTGGTGGGTGAGCAGACAAGCCTCTGGGACTGGTGAATGCTGGTCAGCACCGATCCCCTTTGCAGGAATCTCTCTGCTTTGCCCTCTGCACCCCTTTTGCTGTGCTCTCCCTTGTGGGTCTGAAGCTTCCCCCCAGCCCACCTTCTATTTCTACCAGTGAAGGTGCTACTTAGTGTGTGGCAACTTTTCCTCCTTCACAGCTCCCTCTCAGAGGTGCAGGTCCCGTCACTATTCTTTTGTCTCTGTTTTTTTCTTTTTTCTTTTGCCCTACCCAGGTACATGGGGAGTTTCTTTCCTTTTGGGAAGTCTGAGGTTTTCTGCCAGCGTTCAGTAAGTGTTCTGCAGGAGTTGTTTTACATGTAGATGGTTTTTTTGTGTTTTTTGTTTTTGTTTTTTTTTTTTTTCAGTACGTGGGCCTCTCACTGTCGTGGCCTCTCCCTTTGAGGAGCACAGGCTCCAGACGCGCAGGCTCAGTGGCCATGGCTCACGGGCCCAGCCGCTCCGTGGCATGTGGGATCCTCCCAGACCGGGGCACAAACCTGTGTCCCCTGCATCTGCAGGAGGACTCTCAACCACTGCGCCACCAGGGAAGCCCTGTAGATGTATTTTTGATGTATTTGTGGGGAAGAAGGTGATTTCCACGTGTTACTCCTCCGCCATCTTGAAGGTCTTTGAGTTGATTCTTCTTAATTCTAAAATGTGAGGAGGTTTTGAAGGAAGCTATCTGTTTTACTGCCATATCTCTAGATTTTCAGTGGTCCAAATTCTGTCACGGGGAACTTATGAGTGTCTTGAGATGCTGACAACTTGGGGACTGTCCTCACAGTCTATGTTGTAGTGTAATTATATAGATATGGTTTTGCTGGAGACTAAAATTTTCTTTTAAGTTGTTGGGTTTGATTGTTTATTTACTAAATCCTTTCCAAGTTGGTCCCCAACAAGGGTCCTTCTGCCTGGTGTCATTCAAGCCAACAGAAGAAGTAGAGTCCAGTTCAGAAGCAAAGGAAAGTGTTATCTTTGGTCAGAGAATTGAGAGGTGGGAGCTTGCATTCTAGAAACAATGCCCTCCCTGACAGAGCGTCAGTCAGCAGGACTGCTTCATAGGGATCTCATCAGTGGAGAGGGAGCGGAGTTCTGGTGGTCCTGGTGCAGGCATGCCACTCACACTCCAGCTTGCAGTGCCAGCTTAAAACCATAGATAGACAGTGAAAATAATACCAGAAATATTTCAAGATACTGGTACAGAAAACAAATTTGTGTAGTTTAAAAAAATAAAAACATAAATTGTAATGACATAATTTGGATGGGTGTCAGTTAACTGACGAAATGTGATTTAAATGTCTGTACTTCAGGAGGAGAATAAACACACTTATTAATAACTTTAGACTTTAATACCCTAAGAATTCAGGTAGAATTCCTAGAGGATAAATTAAATATAAAATACTTCACAATATAGATAACAAATATAATTTCAAAATTTTATGGAGAAAATACAAAGCTTTATTGAAACACCTAAAAAAACTCGTAAAGGAGGAAGTATATTATAAATAGAGGGTTAACAAATCATAAATTGTAATTTCTAATTCCAGATGCGCTTATAGATTGACAACAATTCTAAACATATTCACAACATAATTTGACAAGCTAATTTTTACACATAAAAGTTTTATTTGAAGGTAAAGGAGTAAGGATAGCCATTATATTCCTAAAACTAATCAGAAGCAAATGAGACCTTTTCCTTTAGATTTTAAGGTTTGTTATAAAGCAACAGTAATTAAGAGAGTGTGGTATTGGTGCAAAGAGAGGTTAGACTATTCAACTGTATATTCCACATATAGAGGGACACTTTGTAAATGTTAGAGGTGTCATTGCAGAAAGGAAGGAGAAAAAGCTACTTTAAAATGGTGTAATGGTGTAGAGAAAGTATTTTTTCACAGGGAAAAGTGAAAGTGGATGTTTGTATAATAAACTGGTATCAATTCCATAAAAATGAGGGGCTTTAGTATAAAGAAAAAACTTTGAAGCAGTGTTAGATATTAGTACTGTCTACGAAACTGGAGTAGGAAAATGTTTTCAAACAAAACATACAACAGCAAACTATGAAGGAAAACTTTTGTTAGATTTGACTAGTTTAAAATTGACTTCTGTTTATTAAAAGAAGCCATAAAGAAAATGAAATGACATGAACTGAAAGGACATATTTGCAATCCATCAAACTAACAAAAGGTTAATATTGAGAATAAAAATATGATTCCTAATACTAAAAAGAAAGACCAAAACCAAAAAAAAAAAAAGCAAAAACGCATAAAAGTGATATTTGTACAACAGGCATTCCTAGACATTTCATTGAAGGAAAAACATGACAGACCAGTGAATAAATGAATGCCTATACCCATTTCCAATCAGGGGAATGCTAACACCACTATTCATGATACATACCATGTCCCCACACCAAAAACAAGCAAAAAAGACTATTTACAAGGCTTAGACTATAGGATTATTATAGTCCTTTAGGCATGTGCTTTCTGATATGAATGATATGGGGCACGTGTAATCTATGACACAGAAATTTTTTCTAGAATTAGTAATGTTCATGTGAACTAAGAGACTTATGTAAGACTGTAAATAGTATTCTAGTTTTTGATAGAAGAAAAACTGGAAAAAATCCAAGTATCCATTCACTAAAGAATAGCAGCAAAATTATGGTGTTTTTACGCAATGTAATATTATTCAATAATGAAGATAAATTAACTTCATTTTTATACATCAGTGTGGTTGAATGGCCCATGCCATTTGTTACCCATAATAATGGGTAACAAAGCAAGTCACAAATTTATGCAGTATGAATCTGCTTTAGAATCTCAAAACACAAACAAAAATAAGAAATACTAAACAAAATGCAATTCACACATACAAGGAGTATTATTCAACAACAAAACAGAAAAAAAAAAAACTACTACTACATGCATCTGGATGGATACATGTCCAAACATTATTCTCAATAAAAGAAATCCAGGTACAGAAGACTAGCTACTGCATTGTATGCAAACTACATTTTGGAAAAAGCCAAAATATAGGGATGGAAATCAGATTAGTAGTTGCTAGAGACTGCAGGAAAGAAGAGAGGATTGACCACAAAAGAACTAAATGGGACTTTCTATGGGGATGGAAATGTTCCATATGTTGTTTTTTTGTATTGGGTACATGAAAAATATACATTTTCTAAATTTAAAGACCTGTGTATTTAAATAAACCTGACATTAAGGAAAACAACTAAAGGGACTTCCCTGGCAGTCCAGTGGTTAAGATTTGGCGCTTCCACTGCAAGGGGCACCGGGTTGGATCTCTGTTCGGGGAACTAAGATTCCGCATGCCACGTGGCGTGGCCAAAACAACAACAACAAAATAATAAATTAATTAAATAAGTAGAGTAAATGCTTAAAAAAATGACTAAAAATACAATATTCAGGGAAGTATGGGGATTGTAATAAAACTATAAAACAAGAGGATAAGCACATATTTATCATGATAGTCACTGATGTGAGGAACGGAAGGAAGATGGGATCAGAGAAAATAGTGATTTTAAAATTATGTTCGACCTTCATTTCTTAAGATGGGTTGTTGGTAAATCGTATTATTATTATTATTATTATTAAAATTGTATTATGTATGAACTATATATCACACATAATGATGTGAACTACAGTACACATATAATACCTAGGATGGAGGTAAACAGAAAAATTGAGCATGTACTAAAAACTACAATTAGCTATTTATTATCCAATTAGTGAAGAGATAAAGCAAGGTTGTTCAAATTTTTTAAATAAAATAAATATAATAGTACACACCTATGAGAATGACAGAGAATGAATACCATTATTAAGGATAAGCAATAAGGGAACTTTTTTTTTCATTGTGTTATAAAACACCGAGCATGAAATCTACCTATTCCTAAATTTCAAGTGTACAATATTGTTAACTGTATGCACATTGTTGTATAACAGTTCTCTAGAACTTTTTCATCTTGCATGAGTGAAACTCTATGCCCATTGCAGGGCAACTCCTATTTTCTCTTCTCTCCAGGCCTTGGCAACCACCATTCTACTTTCTACTCACATAGAATTTGACTACTTTTCATATCTTACATAAGTGGAATCATGTAATATTTGTGCTTCTATGACTGGCTTATTTCACCTAGCATGTGGCCTCAAGATTTGTGCATTCTATAGTATATAATAGGATCTCCCTTTCAAAGGCTCAGTAATATTCCATTGTATGTATATGCCACATTTTCTTTATTAATTTATCTGTCAATGGACATTTAAGTTTTTTTTCACCTCTTGGCTATTGTGAATAATTGCTGAGATGAACATGGGAGTGCAAATATCTCTTTGGAATCCTGTTTTCAATTCTTCTGGGTAAATAGCCCAAAGTGGGATTGCTGGATCATATGGTAGTTCTATTTTTAATTGTTTGAGGGATCCCCATACTGGTTTCCATAGCAGCTATACCATTTTACATTTCCACCAGCGATGCACAAGGGCTGTAGTTTTCACACACTTTTGTCAACATTATTTTTAAAATAATGACCATCCTAAGAGGTATGAAGTGATAACATCATTTCATTTTTTAAAATTTGTTTTTTCTTCATGATTAATGATGTTGAACATCTTTTTATGTACCTATTGGCCATTTGTATATCTTTTTTTAAAAGAAATGCCTGTTTAATATTTTGCCCATTTAAAAATTAGGTTATTTACTTTTTTTTGTTATTGAGTTATATGAGTACCTAGTTTATTTTGGAAAGTAACCCCTTACCAGATAAATGGTTTGCACATATTTTCTCCCATTATTTAGGTTGTCTTTTCACTCTATTGTTTCCTGCTGCACTGGGCGGGGAGGGGACTCTATAGATGCTTTTTAGTTTGAAGTAATACTATTTGTCTATTTTTGCTTTTGTTGCCTGTTCTTTCCATGTCATATCTAGGAAATCGTTACCAAGACCAGTGAAGATTTCCCCCTATGCTTTCTTCTAGGAGTTTTATAGTTTTAGGTCTATAGTTTCAGTCATCCATTTTGAGTTGAATTTTGTGTATGGTGTAAGATAAGGGTCCACCTTCTTCCTTTTGTATATGGCTATTCAGTTTTTCCAGCACCATTTGTTGAAGAGATTCCAGTTTCTCCATTATGTATTCTTGTCAGCCTTGTTGAAGATCACCTGACTGCATATGTGTGGCTTTATTTCTGGGCTCTCCGTTGTTATATTTGTCTCTATGTCTGTCTTTATGCCAGTACCATATTGTTTTGATTACTGTAACTTTGTAATAATATATTTTGAATTCAGGAAGTGTGATGCCTCTAGCTTTGTTGTTCTTCTCAAGATTGTTTTAGCTATTCTGGGTGTTTTGTGGTACCATTTGAATTTTAGGATTTTTTTTTTTTTCTATTTCTGCAGAAAATGTCATTGGGATTTTGATGGGGATAGCATTGAATCTGTAGATCACTTTGAGTAGTATGGACATTTTAACAATATTAAGTCTTCTTATCCATGAACACAGATGTCTTTCCATTTTGTGTTTGTCTTCTTTAATTTATTTCAGCACTGTTTTGTAATTTTCATTGTACAAGTCTCTTGCGTTCTTGGTTAAGTTTATTCCTAAGTTTATTCCTATAAACCATGAAGAGGGTCTTCACCAAGAAATCTAATGTTGGCACCCTGCTTTCAGACTTTCAGCCTCCAGAACTGTGAGAAATAAATGTTTATTGTTTAAACCATTCAGCCTGTATTTTTTTTGTAGCACCGTGAACTGACTAAAGAGAAGGTTTTTGTTTGATTTATTTATGTGTTTGTTTAAACACCATTTAAAAATATGATATAACTGAAAAATCACAGAAGGTGAGGTGTAATGAGGTGTTACTGCTAATTTATGCAACTGAAGTAACAGGATATCAGTCAATACTGTCTAAAAATGAAAGGTGGAATAAAGGAAAAGCAAAACAAAAAGACTCGAATATCTGTAAGTTCTTTGTAGTCAAATTTCTTAACCTTAGAGGATTTTCTTTTACTAATATCCCTAATTGTGATGAAAACATTTGTATGAAGTGGAACAAATTTCCCTATTTCAGTTGAGTGTTATTTTTATCTATAAAATTCAATTACATTTAACAATACTTTTGTACATAAAAATTGACATGTACAGTATGTCCCCTGATTTTAAAATGTCTATTTATTCTTCTGTCTGTATGTGAGTATAAAGAGATAGCTTATATACCTTTATTTATTGAACTTTTGCTCAGTCTTTTAAAAATACATATACATATGTATGCACACATATGTACATACATATATGTGTACATGTTTATTTAAATTAGTCATGAAAATAATAATTGGTGCAAGGGCATCTGAATGATTTATGTTAAAATAATCTGTTTGTATCTTTAATTTTAAATTTCTGTAGTTTTAGATGGTTATCTGCACATCTCTGAATTGGGAGGAAAAAAATTCTGTAATACATGTCAGATTATAAAGGGAGAATATACATGATCACCAGTATTTAACACATAAATACTGTTTAATGATTCAATATTATATTCTTTTGTACAGAACATCTTTTTTTTTTTTTGTGGTATGCGGGCCTCCCTCTGCTGTGGCCTCTCCCGTTGCGGAGCACAGGCTCCGAACGCGCAGGCCCAGCGGCCATGGCTCACGGGCCCAGCCGCTCCGCGGCATGTGGGATCCTCCCAGACCGGGGCGCGAACCCGGTTCCCCTGCATCGGCAGGCGGGCGCACAACCACCGCGCCACCAGGGAGGCCCCAGAACATCTTTTCACCTAGGTTCTTAATACTATTTCTGAAATCAAAGACATTACTTTGTAAGCTCTCACACGGGGTATCAGAGTCTTTACAGAATATTTTGCTTTCTTCTTGGTATTTCTCTGTTCATTTTCTGTGTGCTGAATTTCAAGAGTTTCTTCAAGACTCTGCTCAAATAAAATCTACTTTCAATCTTTTCCTAACTTCATCAGTTGAATTAATTGTTTTCTCCCTTTTATTCCCAAAAGGCTTTGTACTTAACTTCTTTGACTGTAATGAGCAGTGTCTAGCAAATATAGCAGGTCATAATAATGACAATTATCTTTTGTATTCTCTACTATGGTACTTTCCCATTACCACATTGTTAAAAGATCTTTCTCCCCTGCTCTACTGTGACCTCTTAATGTCATTCTTTTTATTTCCAGTGTTCAGCTAAGCACCTGGAACACAGCTGATTATTCAATACATGTTTGCTCAAAAAATAAAGGAATTAATAATGCATTTAGAGTGACAAAAGAAAAAATATACAGAAAATGGATCACCTATGTTAAATGACTGTCCATTTTGGGAATAAATCTGATGAGAAAAAAAATTATGTTGAAGATGAGCCTTTTATAAGGATATGAATAACAAGCATTAGGAAGAATGCTTTTACAAAATTAAAGAAAATGAAATTCACATTCTTTAAGAACATGGAGTAAGACAATCTGACTGCTATGTTAGTTCAACTCAATTAAATTCTGTTAAATTTAATTGATCTCCCACTATATATATCACACTGTGTTGGTGTTGTGATATTTTCAAAGTTGAATAAAACCTACGTCTTAAAATTTCTCCTAGTTAGGTAAAACATGTAAATGTAGAAAACGATAAAGAAAAACAAAGTACATTACTTCATCATTCTTTTCTATTTATTGGAACACAAATTTATCTGGGAATACAGAGAAAATCAGGCATAGACATTTCCCTTAAGTGACATTTTACTACATCTTTTGACAGTTCCTTAGGGGAAGTGGGATTAAAGGATTATTTATCCCTCCCCACCACCAAGTAATAAATAAATTGCAAAGCTTCTACCCAAGATAGTTCTGTGAAGAATGAAAAGGATTCTCACACAGGAATTCATCAGAATGTGCAGGCTCTACAGCCATCTGATACAGCAGCTGAAGCAATCCCTCTAATGCCACTACTTTCAGATTCTTTTTGTTATGCCTCGAAGCCTCCCCAGTACATTATATAAATTAATCTATTCAGAGGCTACTCACTTAACCCTTTCCCACTTAGGTATCTTCAGTGCCTTACTATGTAGGCATTTTATTTACGAACAGGAAGTAGACACACTTTCAGCTGGATCTTGAATGATAGATCAAGTTATTAAAGTAACCGTATGTCTTAACTTGCCCAGAAAGATTCTAATATATGCCTGTCAACCTGATATAATTATTAATAACACCCCTTTTTATTCTACAAAGTATCTCAGTTTGGACAATAAATTATATGGTCACTACCCTTATAGACCTACTGGCTGTTTCAGCACTTCTGAAACGTGTTTTAAGAGGTGAGAGAGGCTTCATATATCACGACATGACTAACTCAGAGTCATCCTTTCTTGTCTGATTCCAAAGATTCCTACTCAAAATATTTTTACACATTGTTACAAAATTAGTATTTCCGAATCAAAATCTGATCATGCCACTCTCCTGCTTGTAAAGTGTAAAAGGCTCCACAAAATCCACAGTGTAAAAGTTAAATCTCTTCTCTGCATATGAAGATATAAATAATCTGATAATATCAAAATGTTTCCTGCTCCATTCCTATTACTTACCCACACATACCCGGAACTCTAGGCCTGTTAAATTTCTTGTGGTTTGTCAAGCGTGCCTATTTCTGATGCCTCTGTGATTTCACTCTTGCTGATCCCTATATCTGGAATTGATTTCAGTCTTTATTTAAGTTCTTTCTCATTCTCATCAACTTAGCTGTAAACTCACCATTTTTGTCCTGACTCAGGCATCTCCTCCTCCTTAAACATAGTGGCATCATGTACATATTTCTCAATCTAGTATTATAATATCATTGAATTTAAAATTCACGCTTTTTTTCATTCAAACTGGGTAACTTGAAGGACTGTATATTATTTGTTAATGTTTTACTTTTTCAGAATTCACTATTATCTTTGACATACCAAGTGCTTAATAAACAGTTCCAAAGAGTGATTAATTCTCTTTCTGTAGTCCATATTATTAATCATAATGAGTTAACAAGGGCAAACCTACAAATGGTGGCTATACATGTATAGCTGGGGGATTGTTTCACTTTCAATGAGTTTAGTTAAAATATAAAATAAAATAAAACAAAAAAAGGAAAACTTTATACTTTTTTTGATGCTCTTTCTGTTGATGGTAATTTGTATCTATTATGTTTGTATTTTATCATAAATTTCATATTAAATTATTTTGGACAATAAATATGAATGAATAAGCTATCTTCATAATGAAATGAATGTGAAATGAATTTGTTCCTTTAAAATCCACTCTGTAATCAAAGAATGAAGAATGGACCATTACTCACAAAAGTTGTAAGTAATGAAAATATCCTTGAAGTTAATCACAAGAAGAAGATATGAACAGTTTGAACATAACAAGGGACATCTGTAGGAAACTTGGAAAAGAACTGTTAAGTCCATAAAAATTTATATGAAAATATGACAGCCTCATTAGTTATTGCAGAAAAGTAAATTATCAGAACTTCAAATAAGTACCGTTTTATACCTACTAAATTTGCAAAATTATTCAATGGTGTTAATATACTTTCAAGTATGTGGTAAAACTAATAAAGGGTGCTAGTGGTAGGAATAATTGGTATAGTCCTCTTTGAAAATATTTTGGTAATGTACTTCCAGAATCATATAAAATTTTATAGTTTGTTAATAATCCTACCTTTGCAAATGTATTTAAAGAATTCAGGAGCAAATGAAGCTTAAAGTATGAATAAAGATTCTCTCTACATTGTTATTTATTAAGTGTGCTGTGTCAAAATATCCCCATAGAGACTATTAATTGTGGAAAACCATTTTTATAGGATGTACCAAAGCCATTAAACTCTTAATTAAGACTATTTCAAGTTATTTGGGGAGATAAGGAAAGTTAGAAATATAGGACTAATAATTTAGGCATGTGTTTAACATTAATTTACCTTAAAAATCTATGTATTAGTGTTCTATTGCTACTGTAACAAATTACCACAAATTTAGTGATTGAAACAGATTATTATTTTACAGTTCTAGAAAGCAAAGTCCAAGATGAGTCTCAATGGTCTAAATTATTAAAACACCTTGATTTTAGAAGAACATGGTGAATTTAGCCCATTCATGCTATGAAGAAGATATATTTGTGTTGACAGAGAATGTAAAATAATGAGGAGTAGGATTAGAAGGAGTAGAGAGAATGGGCTTTAATTAGTGATGTCAAAAAATCCTTTCTGAGAGGTTTATAGCTGAGGTGAAACCGGAGGGAACAGCAGAAACCTGTCAGTCTAGAGAGGAGGGAAATGCCTTCCAAGTAGAGGGAACGAGGGAACAGGATGTACAGTGGCTTGATGTGGGAAAGTACATAATGGTCCAAGGATAAACTGGGGTGTACTTTGGTAGGAATATAGGCAACCCTAGCTAACCACTAAAGTCTGTGACTAAAGTACTGGTTCAGGGGTACAGTCTTGATTTTACTGTGACATTTCAGTGGCTCAACTAAGATTCTATTTATGGAGGTTTTTACCTTACCTATTTTTACATATCACTTAGCACAGTATTTTTCATGCCATGGTTATTGAACCATTAGTAGATCATAAAATCAATTTATTTTTTGCAGATATCATGTTTTTTAATAAAATAGAATATACTGAAATAGTGTAAACATAATTATTTTTTCTTAAAATTTCTCTTGGGTGGATATGTGCATATATGTTTTTACTGAATCATGATACAAAATATATTTCTCATATTTGGCATTGTCTAAAAGACTTTAAGAGCCATTACTTTAGCATCTATATATGTCTTCAGAGAGGAACCTGAACCATATCATATTGGCCTCCTTTAAACTGATTGGCTTAGTCTTATGCATGTTTAAGGAATACATTTAGAAGCAACTTAATATTTTCACTGTGTTTCAGATGAAAACATTACCCTTTTCATCACACAATGAGAATATTATCTTTATATTGCAGCCTAAATGAGAAATTTTTGTCTGATATCTGTAAAGGTGAATAATAATTGACATATTTCTGAGTAATTTTTAATTAACATCATGGTGACTTACTCATTTTTACCCACATGGCTTCTAGAAACCTTAGGACCAAATATTGGGTAAATTGTATCAGGAGTATGAGATTTCATGGTATTTTGTCATCTAAATTTATTTATTAGTTCCATCTAATTTTTCTATTTTCATTATATTTTTGTAACAGTTTTCTTACTGATTTAAAATTATTTTATCTTGCCATATTTCATTTTCATAAACTACCTTACATAGTATTTAACCTAATGGAAACTAAAGGCATAATGATACAGAGTAAAGAAGAGAAATACCTGCTTTCAGTAATTTTCTTCATCTACCATGGTACCCAGTGTAGAGGATGAAAGATTATTTATTGGAATAGAGGCCTTCACGTTACAAGTATTTAATAAATGAACAGTATAACAATGTTTACATACGTAGTTTAACTTTTAACTGAGTAAAATATATTTTTTATTTGAGAAAATAAATGACTTGGCTAAGATTTTATAACTAATGAATAACTGAAACTAGACGTAAACCAAACTATTTTTTATTCCAAGTATGATGATTTGTTGTTTTTCCTCTGTGTGTGTGTATAAATACTACTAAATACTACACCACTCCAAAATTAGTTGTCATATTTGAAAGCTAGTGTATTTATATATCTGTATCTATAAATATCTATATGCATACCTGCATGCTTCTGTCAAACATTATTGGACAGACATTTGTTTTCTGTGCCTGCAAATCAAAATTGCATTTGAAATGTTAATGTATCCTTCCACAAACTAAATACATACATCGTTAAAATTTTTTCTAATGTCTTTGCTTCATTTTAAGCCAAGGAGGTGCTAGCTTCTGCCTTCCTTTCCAATGCTTCTAAGAAACCATAGATATAACAATGTCAGTCTACTCCTTCGTATTAGAAGTCCTTCATATCTCATTACATTTTGATCTGTCACTGCATAATTCAGTAATGTAAGTAGCTATATAATTCTTGTGTTTACCATCTTTGATTTTAATGGATGTTTTCATGATCAGTGTATGTAACACATCAGAACACAAATATAGAGTTAAGTTCTGTATAGAACATGGGTTGATAAACCGAAATGTGTAATCATACATATTTCTTCATGACAGTTATGTTTTTAATCAATTTTAACACTATATATGCATATTTTATTCTATGCTTCAAGTACATTTTGCCTAGAAAGTATAAATTATTGATACAAATTAATATTAGAGTTTCACATCAATATACCAAATATATACTAATAGTAGAACTTTTCAAATGTGGAAAATGTCTGATGTAAAGTAAGAGGAGTTTCTGCTCAGAAACTTTGCAGAGACTTGGTTTGAAGGATTTCTGAGGTATTGATCAGGTAGAGTTTGAGGACTGAAGCAGGACTGAATGTTACTGCTTCATTAATTGACCGAGAGATAAGACTAGTTTCTTGCTAAAACCTTGTCCATAATAGAATTTTATGACTGACTTGCAGCATTTGCTGCATTACTTTACATAAAATAAGTTAAAAGAAATAACTGTTATTACTTCATATGAGGGAGAAACCAGGTAATTAGTAAGAGTTGTCTAGCTTAAAACAGACAACTAAGCTGTGCAAAAAATAAATATTACAAGGCATTTTCTTGTAGAGTATTCTAGAAGGCCCTATAACTCATGTAAGCCGTTTACTTTGTGTATTTCTAACTGAACTTAGGGAGTTCTTATTTGTATTTACCTTCGAAGAGGTTTTTCAAGACACAGAGTTGATTGCTTAAGGGCTGATCATGTCTTAAATATATGTCTGCCATATCTACTCTTGGTCTTGTGCTGACATTTAGCCTTAGATGGAATTTACCACCTGCTCTGTAGGTGGGCGGCATTCCCAAGCAGCAGGACTCCAGGAAGATGAGAGCCAGGAGTCTCTATTGGCCTCACACCTCCCATGGGCTGGGCCTCCATCAGAAGGAGTTGGGTTTCCTAGCAGCAGGTAGTACCAGAGAGTGGATCTTCCCTGTGCTACATTTCCAGAGCTGCATCACCAGGCAGGGGATTCAGTTCTGACTCTTCCCTGTTCACTGCACGTTACTGAGGGAATCTTTAGTATGTTTTCCTCTGCTGACTAATATGCTTATTAAATTCAGAGGGTTGCCTCATCTGATTTGAGGTGGTGAGACAAATATGTCTACAATGACCGAAAGGTAATTATTGAAAGTTAAGAAATAAGTGAATTATATTATACAATTACATTGCATTCTGAACTGAAATGAAATATTAACATAAATACAGTTTACATACGGAAATAATATTAATAAATAGAAATGATCTTGCAAAAATTATGGGGAGGGACTTCCCTGGTGGCTCAGTGGTTAAGAATCCACCTGCCAATGCAGGGGACACTGGTTTCATCCCTCGTCCGGGAAGATCTCATATGCCTCAGAGCACCTAAGCCAGTGCGCCACAACTACTGAGCCTGCGCTCTAGAGCCCACGCTCTAGAGCCTGTGAGTAACAACTACTGAGCCCATGTGCCACAACTACTGAAGCGCGCGCACCTAGAGCCCGTGCTCTGCAACAAGAGTAGCCCCCGCTCACTGCAACTAGAGAAAAGCCTGCACGCAGCAACGAAGACCCAATGCAGCCAAAAAATAACTACTACTACTACTAATAATAATTAATAGATAAAAATTTTTTAAAATTATGTGGAAAGATGGCTTATTGATTTTGAAGTTGTAGAAGATTAAAAAAACAAATGAATTACTTAGGTTTATGATACTTCTGGGTCTTGTTGGGGGATTAAAAAAAAACCTTTGAAAGTCTTCAGTCGGACTTTCTCTTCTCTGTTGATTTTTCTAAGCGGACTTGCAGTTTTTGCTCTAATTGTATTTTACATACTCTAACTTGGAGTTTAAAAAAATTCTTTAAAAGTCACAAAATAGTCAGATCTTATAGGTTGGAAGGTAAGTTTTGAGGTGTGTTGGGGAGTATATAGTATACACATAATCCCTAGCATCTTAGCCATTCAAAATAAAAAGCAAAATCAAACGTCTTCTCCTCTGGTTAAACATATTTTTATCTGTAATAGAAAACTTACGGATAGAAAGTGGCTGTGAACCTGTAAACATTCAGACAGGAAGACTAGCTGCTAGCGGAATAAAATTTACAATAGGCTGCACTGCTATGTGTTAGCGTTAGCTCACTGTCTCATCTCTGTAACACTGAACTATTGGTGTACCCAAAGGAGAAAACATTTTCACAACTATGAGAGTCCATGGCCATGTAAATATGGGAACGATTAAAAACCACTTTGCAAACTGTCTGCCAAATAGGAAGACACTCAGAAATTATTAGCTTCCTTCGAATCAACCCCTTTTAGACAATGAATTCTTTTCTCAGTGGATGTCAACTATTTGCTTGAAGCAAGTAGTTAAGGACTGGATAATGGCCATGTTGTAATGATGAACTTTCAGTTTATAAATTTTGATATTTAAACAAATTATTAAGAAACACTAAGTATATTTGAAACTTTTTGGTACCGTGAGATTGTGGTTTATTTCATAATATTTATGATGTTTTTCTTCAAGGAGTTTATACCTATCCAAAATAGAAACATGAGTAAAAATAAGAATCTGAAAAAATATGAAATAGAGAACACAGAGGAAACAGAAAATTTATTGATATCCTCAAACTGACTCAAGGCTGGCTTTAGCTATCACTTGTAAAGTTCTAGTGCCACACTTTGCTTTTGAGGAACTAACAGAACATATTCTGAAGGTGCTAAAAATAAGAGATGACATTTAACCGAGAATCAGCTCTAATGCTGCAGTCCTGATTCTTCCATTGCTCTTCAGATCAGGCTTGGTATCTGCACTGGAAACTTGGAATTATTTTTTAATCATGTTCTCTAACCTTGGAATACCATCTACATTAATATAACTGACATTTTTCTGCTGTTGACCAACTCCAGCAAAATGTCATTGAGCTAATGTAAAACAGAGTGTATGATTATGTACTCACATCTATAATAATGATTCCGGTGTTTATCATGTTTTAACTTGGTTTTTCTAACTTCATGGAAATTGCCAAATTTTCTCTTTCTTTAGATAATTAACATGATACATTGTTGCAAGTTATTATGAGTATGTGGAATAGTATGTTTTAATACTCTAAATTCCTCATTTAATGGCACAATATCTGAACTAATACCAATTTATAATAAATCCTTGGCACATTAAAAGTTTTCATGTTTGGGAGGACCTACAAGATGGCGGAGGAGTAAAACGTGGAGTTCACCTTCCTCCCCACAAATACATCAAAAGTACATCTACATGTAAAACAACTCCTACAGAACACATACTGAATGCTGGCAGAAGACCTCAGATTTCCCAAAAGGCAAGAAACTCTCCACATACCCGGGTAGGGTAAAAGAAAAAAGAAAAAACAGAGACAAAATAGGAATGGGACCTGCACCTTTGGGAGGGAGCTGTGAAGGAGGAAAAGTATCCACACACCGGGAAGCCACTTCACTGGCGGAGATGAGGGGTGGCTGGTGGGGGAGCTTCTGAGCCATGGAGGAGAGCACAGCAACAGGGGTGCAGAGGGCAAAGCAGAGAGATTCCTGTGCAGAGGATTGGTGCTGACCAGCACTCACCAGCCTGAGAAACTTGTCTGCTCACCCACCAGGGTGGGTGGGGGCTGGGAGCTGAGGCTCGGGCTTCAGAGGACAGATCCCAGGGAGAGGACTGGAGATGACTGCATGAACACAGCCTGAAGGGGGCTAGTGAGCCACAACTAGCCGGGAGGGAGTCCGGGGAAAAGTCTGGAACTGCCTAAGAGTCAAGAGGCCATTGTTTCAGAGTGTGCGCGGAGAGGGGATTTCTTCCCACTCTGCACACAGAAGGCAGGGCACCGCCTAAACAGCCTCCCAAGACGGGCGCAAGCCACGGCTATCAGTGGAGACACCAAAGACGGGTATGAGCGCTAATGCTGCTGCAGCCACCAAGAATCCTGTGTGCAAGCACAGGTCACTATCCAAACCTCCCCCTTGGGGAGCCTGTGCAGCCCCCCACTGCCAGGGTCCTGTGATCCAAGGACAACTTCCCCAGATGAAAACACGGCATGCCTCAGGCTGTTGCAATGTCACGCTGGTCTCTGCCACCACAGGCTTGCCCTGCACACCAATTATAACTACCGTACCTGTCCCTCCCCCCGGAATGAGTGAGCCAGAGCCCCCTAAATCAGCTGCTGCTTTAACTGCATCCTGTCTGGGCGGGGACAGAGGCCTGAGGGCGACCTACACACGGAGGTGGGGGCCAAAACCAAAGCTGAAACCCAGGAGCTGTGCGAACAAAGAAAAGAAAGGGAAATTTCTCCGTGCAGCCTCAGCAGCAGCGGGTTAAATCCCCACAATCAACTTGAGGTACCCTGAATCTATGGAATACCTGAGTAGACAAAGAATCATCCCAAAATTGAGGTGGTGGACTTTCGGAGCAACTGTAGACCCGGGGTTTGCTTTCAGCAACCAAAGTGTTTCTGATTTTTATGTTTATCTTAGAAGTTTTAGCACTTCTTATCATTGGTGGATTTGTTTATTGGTGTCGTTGCTCTCTTCTTTTTTATTTTTATTACTTTTGTATTTTATTTTAATAATTAAAAAACATTTTTTACTTTATTACATAAAAATTTATTATTTTTTTCTTTCTTTTTTTCTCCCTTTTTGTCTGAGCCATGTGACAGACATGGTCTTGGGGCTCCAGCCTGGTGTCAGGCCTCAGCCTCTGAGGTGGGAGAGCTGAGTTCAGGATATTGGACCACCACAGACCTCCTGGCCCAACATAATATCAGTCTGTGAGAGCTCTCCCTGAAATCTCCGTCTCAGTGTTAAGACCAAGCTCCACACAATGGCCAGCAAGCTGCAGTGCTAGATGCCCTATGCTAACCAACTAGCAAAACAGGAACGCAACCCTACCCATTAGCAGAGAAGCTGCCTAAAATCATACTCCGTTCACAGACACCACAAAACACAACACGGGACGCAGCCCTGCCCACCAGAATGACAAGATCCAGGCCCACCCCCATAACACAGGTACCAGTCCTCCCCTCCAGGAAGCCTACACAAGCCGCTGAACTAACCACACCCACTGGGGGCAGACACCAAAAACAACGGGAACTGTGAACCTGCAGCCTGTGAAAAGGAGACCCCAAACACAGTAAGTTAAATAAAATGAGAAGACAGAGAAATATGCAACAGATGAAGGAGCAACGTAAAAACCCACCAGACAGAAAAATTGAAGAGGAAATAGGCAGTCTACCTGAAAAAAATTTCTGAGTAATGATAGTAAAGATGATCCAAAATCTTGGAAATAGAATGGAGAAAATACAAACATTTAACAAGGACCTAGAAGAACTAAAGAGCAAACAATGATGAACAACACAATAAATGAAATAAAAAATTCTCTAGAAGGATTCAATAGCAGAATAACTGAGGCAGAAGAACGGATAAGTGACCTGGAAGATAAAATAGTGGAAATAACTACTACAGAGAAGAATAAAGGAAAAAGAATGAAAAGAATTGAGGACAGTTTCAGAGACATCTGGGACAACATTAAATGCATGAACATTCGAATTATAAGGGTCACAGAAGAAGAAGAGAAAAAGAAAGGGACTGAGAAAATATTTTGAAGAGATTATAGTTGAAAATTTCCCTAACATGGGATCGGAAATAGTCAATCAAGTTCAGGAAGCGCAGAGAGTCCCATACAGGATAAATCCAAAGAGAAATGTGCCAAGACACATATTTTTCAAACTATCAAAAATTAAATACAAAGAAAAAAATATTAAAAGCAGCAAGGAAAAAGCAACAAATAGCACACAAGGGAATCCCCTTAAGGTTAACAGCTGATCATTCAGCAGAAACTCTGCAAGCCAGAAGGGAGTGGCAGGAAATATCTAAAGTGATGAAAGGGAAGAACCTACAACCAAGATTACTCTAGCCAGCAAGGATCTCATTCAGATTCGACGGATAAATTCATACCTTTACAGACAAGCAAAAGCTAAGAGAATTCAGCACCACCAAACCAGCTTTACAACAACTGCTAAAGGAACTTCTCTAGGCAGGAAACACAAGAGATGGAACAAAAACAACCCCAAAACCATTAAGAAAATGGTAATAGGAATATACGATTAAATTCTCCAACCAAAAGAAATACACGGGCTTAATGGATACAAAAACAAGACCTGTATATATGCTGTCTACAAGAGACCCACTTCAGACCTAGGGACACATACAGACTGAAAGTGAGGGCATGGAAAAATATATTCCATTCATGGAAATCAAAAAGCTGGAGTAGCAATTCTCATATCAGACAAAATAGACGTTAAAATAAAGACTATTACAAGAGACAAAGAAGAACACAACATAATGATCAAGGGGTCAATCCAAGAGGAAGATATAACAATTGTAAATATTTATGCACCCAACATAGGAACACCTCAATACATAAGGCAAATGCTAACAGCCGTAAAAGGGGAAATCGAGAAAAACACAATCATAGTAGGGGACTTAACACCCCACTTTCACCAATGGATAAATCATCCAAACTGAAAATAAATAAGGAAACACAAACTTTAAATGATAACGTTAAACAAGATGGACTTATTTGATATTTATAGGATATTCCATCCAAAAAAACAGAAAACACCACTGAAGAAATCAAAGAGGAAATCAAACAATACCTAGAAGCAAATGACAATGATAACACGACGACCCAAAACCTATGGGATGCAGAAAAAGCAGTTCTAACAGGGAAGGTTATGGCAATACAGTCCTACCTCAAGAAACAATAAACATCTCAAATAAACAACGTAACCTTACACATAAAGCAATTAGAGAACGAAAAACAAAAAACCCCAAAGTTAGCAGAAGGAAAGAAATCATAAAGATCAGATTAGAAATAAATGAAAAAGAAGTGAAGGAAACAGTAGCAAAGATCCATAAAACTAAAAGCTGTTTCTTTGAGAAGGTAAACACAATTGATAAACCATTATCCAGACTCATCAAGAAAAAAAGAAGACTCAAATCAACAGAATTACAAAGGAAAAAGAAGCAACAACTGACACTGCAGATTTAAAAAGGATCATGAGAGATTACTACAAGCAACTCTATGCCAGTAAAATGGACAACCTGGAAGAAATGGACAAATTCTTAGAAAAGCATAATTTTCTGAGACTGAACCAGGCAGAAATAGAAAATATGAACAGACCAATCACAAGTAATGAAATTGAAACTGTGATTAAGAATCTTCCAACAAACAAAAGCCCAGGACCAAATGGCTTCACAGGCGAATTCTATCAAACATTTACAGAAGAGCTAAAACCTGTCCTTCTCAAACTCTTCCAAGATATAGCAGAGGGAGGAAAACTCCCAAACTCTTTCTATGAAGCCACCATCACCCTGATACCAAAACCAGACAACGATGTCACAAGCAAAGAAAACTATAGGCCAACATCACTGGTGAACATAGATGTGAAAACACGCAATAAAATACTAGCAAACAGAATCCAACAGAACATTAAAGATCATACACCATGATCAAGTGGGGTTTATCCCAGGAATGCAGGGATTCTTCAATGTATGGAAATCAATCAATGTGATACACCATGTTAACATATTGAAGGATAAAAAGCATATGATAATCTCAATAGATGCATAAAAAGCTTTTGACAAAATTCAACACCATTTTTGATAAAAACTCTTCTGAAAGGAGGCACAGAGTGAACTTGACTTAACATAATAAAGGCCATATATGAGAATCCCACAGCCAACATTGTTCTCAGTGGTGAAAAACTGAACCCATTTCATCTAATATCAGGAACAAGACAAAGTTGCCCACTCTCACCGCTATTATTCAACATAGTTTTGGACGTTATAGCCACAGCAATCAGAGAAGAAAAGAAATAAAAGGAACCCAAGTTGGAAAAGAAGAAGTAAAACTGTCACTGTTTGCAGATGACATGATACTATACATAGAGAAACCTAAAGATGCTACCAGGAGACTACTAGAGCTAGTCAGTGAATTTCGTAGAGTAGCAGGATACAAAATTAATGCACAGAAATCTCTTACATTGCTATACAGTAATGATGAAAATTCTGAAAGAGAAATTAAGGAAACATTTCCATTTACCATTGCAACAAAAAGAATAAAATACCTAGGAATAAACCTACCTAAGGAGACAAAAGACCTAAATGCAGAACACTATAAGGCACTGATGGAAGAAATTAAAGATGATACAAACAGATGGAGAGATATACATGTTCTTGAACTGGAAGAATCAACATTGTGAAAATGACTCTACTACCCAAAGCAATCTACAGATTCCGTGCCATCGCTATGAAACTGTCAATGGCATTTTTCATAGAACTAGAATAAAGAATTTCACAATTTGTATGGAAACACAAAAGACCCCGAATGCCCAAAGCAATCTTGAGAAAGAAAAATGGAACTGGAGGAATCAAGGCTCCTTGACTTCATACTATACTACAACTACAGTAATCAAGACAGTATGGTACTGGCACAAAAACAGAAATATAGATGAATGGAACAGGATAGAAAGCCCAGAGTTAAACCCACACAGATATCATCACCTTATCTTTGATGAAGGAGGCCAGAATATGCAATGGAGAAAAGACAGCCTCTTCAATACGTGGTGCTGGGTAAACTGGACAGCTACATGTAAAAGTATGAAATTAGAACACTCCCTAACACCATACACAATAATTAACTCCAAGTGGATTAAAGACCCAAATGTAAGACCAGACACTATAAAAATCTTAGAGGAAAACATAGGCAGAACACTCTATGACATAAATCACAGCAAGATCCTTTTGAACTCACCTATTAGAGAGATGGAAATCAAAACAAAAATAAAGAAATGGGACCTAATGAAACGTAGAAGCTTTTGCACAGCAAAGGAAACCATAAACAAGATGAAGACACAACCCTAAGAATGGGAGAAAATATTTGCAAACGAAGCAGTGGACAAAGGATTAATCTCCAAAATATATAAGGAGCTCATGCAGCTCAATATCAAAAAAACAAACAACCCAATCCAAAAATGGGCAGAAGACTTAAGTAGACATTTCTCCAAAGAAGATACACAGATGGCTAACAAACATATGAAAGGATGCACAACATCACTAATTATTAGAGAAATGCAAATCAAAACTTCAGTGAGGTATCACCTCACACCAGTCAGAATGGGCATCATCAAAAAATCTACAAACAATAAATGCTGGAGAGGGTATGGAGAAAAGGGAACCCTCTTGCACTGTTGGTGGGAATGTAAATTGATACAGCCACTATGGAGAACAGTATGGAGGTTCCTTAAAAATCTAAAAATAGAACTACCATATGACCCAGCAATCCCAATACTTGACGAATACCTTGAGAAAACGATAATTCAAAGAGTCATGTACCACAGTGTTCATTACAGCACTATTTACCATAGCCAGGAACATGGAAGCAACCTAAATGTCCATCGACAGATGAATGGATAAAGAAGATGTGGCACATATATACATTGGAATCTTACTCAGCCATAAAAAGAAACAAAATTTGAGGTATTTGTAGTGAGGTGGATGATATGCAATGGAATATTACTCAGCCATAAAAGGAAATGAAATTGAGTTATTTGTAGTGAGGTGGATGGACCTAGAGTCTGTCATAGAGTGAAATAAGTCAGAAAAAAAAAAAAAATGCCGTATGCTAACACATATATATGGAATCTAAAGACAAAACCAAAAAATGGTTCTGGTGAACCTAGGGGTGGGACAGGAATAAAGACTCAAACATAGAGAATCAACTTGAGGACGCGGCAGGGTGAAGGGTAAGCTGGGATGAAGTGAGAGAGTAGCATTGACATATATACATTACCAATTGTAAAATAGCTAGTGGGAAGCAGCTGCATATAACTGGGAGATCAGCTCTGTGCTTTGTGACCACCTAGATGGGTGGGATAGGGAGGGTGGGAGGGAGATGCAAGAGGGAAGTGATAACGGGGATATATGTGTCCATAAAGCTGATTCACTTTGTTATACAGCAGAAACTAACACATTGTAAAGCCATTATACTCCAATAAAGATCTTAAATAGTGAGAATTATAAACCTATGTTAATGAGCACACAGTGTATAAAGCTGTAATTCATGACAATAACAAAATAAAGTGGTTGATGGAACTGGATAAAAAAAAGTTTTCGTGTTAACAAGTTATTCTTGTTGCCAGAATTATTATTTAAATGGTACAAAAAATATGAATCCGATTTCCTTTTCTGGGCAGAAGTGTATTACATATACATTGTAACTTCATTGTATATGTTTCATAAACACAATATTAAAGTCATGCTGAATTTATGATGTAATTTTTGTGTAAGAAAGAGAAACTGGCCACTTCCAAACAGGGATTGGATGAGAAACAGTTCTCTTTGGTTGCCGTGCATGAGTCTTCTGGACATATTTTATCTTTTAAATGAGAAATATATTTTCATGTATTTGCAAATTGTGCCAACTTATTTTCAAAGTAATAATGCTGTAACTTGATATAAGTTAGCTACAGAGAGACATGTTTGGGCATCTTATCCGTCTCTGGGACTGTAATATGTAGCATATGCTTTGCAAATGTAGATGCTCAATAACAATTTGTTAAATGTGTGATGGGATATAGGAACATGATTTTTATTTACCTATAGTTGAGAAGCACAACAATTGAATAGTTTGATAACATTTTCTTGGTGGGAATTTTATGAGAGTGGAATTGTAGTAGGGGGAAATCAATGAGATTAAGACATCAAGGAGGCTCTTGAAATAATGTAAATGCTAGATGAAGAGGATCTAGACTAGAGAGGCTGTCCAGAAATGGATATGGATGCTCAAAATATGGCAAGGGACTTTCAGTGAGTTGGATATGAAAACCAAAAATAAGTCATTAAATATAAATTGAACATAACAAAGATGGAGAAGCATTATTTTCTACTCTACAATAAATCTGAGGACTATGGAATTTTTCTCCATTACCCAAATCATAAACTGTTTGAGTGCAGAGACTGTTTTTCAGTTGTCTATTATGCATGTCTCATAATAGTTGCTCAGTTATTTTTCAATAAATGCATAAATATAAAGTAAAAAAACACAGAATGTCTCAGGGACGAGAATAGAATTCACAACAATTATGTTTTAATTTTGAGAAGATCCTTGAAAAAGCAGAAAAGTATCACTTTTATATAGGCGTAAGGTTTCTATGCCAATGGTGTTAAAAATAGCTTTGTTTATATACTTCAAAATGTTCAGCAATCGGTATCCAGCGATGGTGGAGGTATTCTTCCTCATTCCTTCTTGGCACATGTCATACCTGTGGAGTTACGAAAGAAAAATCAGCAACATTCCATTTTAATTAGCAGCTGAATATAATTGCCTTAGGGAAACTCAGAATGTTGCAGTGTTCCTGCATTTTGAAAATTGCCCATACCTGAACAAGAACAGTAAGTAGTCTTGTGAGGCCTCTACACAATCCTTAGCTGATTAGTCGACTTAGAGTTTGAGACAGCTGTGCAGGCAAATCGTTTTGTATCTGAATATAGATTTTTATGAGACTACATATTTTTTGGTAAGTAAACTTGAAGAAATGCTACACCTGTGCTCCGCAAGTGTTGTTGAGATTCTTAGGTGGCAGTTCTTTTTGATTAAATGTGTCATCACAAACTTGTTTTGAGACCGATTGTTGCCTTGGCATTGTCCCGTGTGTTTGGGAAGCATAAAACACTCAAAGGAAGTGTTCAGCAAGTCTTGAAAATGATAATGACAGAAAAGAAGCATCACAAAATTTGGGGAGCAAGGTAGGAACTATTGTGTTGGGGAAAAGAAATTCAGTATACAGAGTAAAAATGCAGCTTTTGTAGTATTGTGAGTTTGTTAAATTAACATTTGTTAAGTAGAGCCTCAGGGTGTCTGCAGTTCAACAAAAGACCAGGGAATTGAAATAGAGAAGTTTATTACTCACAGGTCCTGGAAGAGGTACACACAGCACAGCCTGAAGGGTCACATGGGAAGGTTAAGGCAGAATATAAGCAGAGAGAGCAGCAGAACCTGTGGACTTTATTAAGGTCCGTGGGTAGAGTCCTTTTGGTTCCTAGGCTAAGGCTGGATTGGTCAATACAAACCAAAGAGCAAGTTTTGCTAAGCTACAAAGGGACATACAAGAGGAAGACCCTGGGAGGTGGGGGAGACTGCTTATCACAAGGACTATTGCTGGAGTTCTATCAGGAGCTTAGATTAATTGTGACTGAGGACTATTATCTAGAGCGTGTGCTTACAGGCGAGGCTAGTGTCATTTCAAGGCCCCTGCAAGCTTCTTGTCTACACAAAATGGGTGTGCTGAGGCAACAATGTTACGGAATAATTTAGGTAAACTGTTTATTTTATTTATTAGGTAAATAAGTAGTCTTAAGCAAGTATTGTAGATTGAAGGGGGGTAAAGTGATGTGGTTCTAGGAAGTGTGCCTGGGTTCAGGAGTTAACTAGGTTCAAACACCCACCATGCACTCTCTTCCTTTGTGACGTTGACCATGTTCATTTACCTTTTTTCTAAACTTTTGCTTTTTATCACTAGTACTATGAATATAATGGTTGTGAAGATTTTATGTTATATTAAATAAAACAATGTGTGTTAAGTCTCTGACTTACTGTGGTCCAAGTAGGCCTAACATAATCTCTTAAACCCTTTAAAAACAGAGAGATTTCTTTAGTTGGTTTCAGGAGAGGAATTCAGATTCAAATTATGAGAGAGATTTATGTGAAGGAGGTTCTCCACTGGAGGCTTTGATCAGGAGGATGCCGTAAAGCAAGGACCTAGGAGCAGAGAGCGGTCCCTGATCAACAGAAAACAGGGACTTCAGTGCTAAAATAGCAAAGAATTGAATTCTGCCAGTAATAGAAATGGGCATGGAAGTGGATTCTCCCATAGAGCCTAGCCCTGCTCTGACACCTTGATTTCAACTTGATAGACCCAGGCAGAGGAATCAGTCAAGCCTGCTTGTACTTCTGACCTGCCATGCTATGAGATAATAAATAGGGGTTGTTTTCAACATCTACCTTTGTGGTAATTTATCATGAATCAAGAGAAAACTAACAAAGCTTTAGTGAGGTTCTGTTATTGTTAAATTCTCAGCTTTTCTGTACTTATCTTTAGTTAATTATTTTCCTCTAAATTTTGAAGATGTCATTTTGTTTTGTGTTTTGTTTTTTGGGGGGAGGGGTTTGTTCATTTGCCTTCTGTTTTAAGAGGTGAGTTTAGACTTAATTTTTTTTTCATGATAAGTGAATGATTTTATTGACATGATCTTATGATTTTGATGTCCTCTTTTATATCTTCATGCTCATCCTTTTGCTGTTCATTGTGGTTATCATCACTGTCACAGACATTTTTTTATTTTTTAAAATGTATGTACTTGCTTATTTAAATGATTTGCTTTCCAATTGTGATTTTCTCTTTCCTATAGATTCTTCTTTTCTATTTAAAGAAGACCTTTCAATATTTCTTTTAGGATAGGTTTAGTATTGCTGTATTGTTTTAGTTTTTGCTTGTCCGAGAAATTCTTTCTCTCTTCTTCTATTCTAAATGATAATCTTGCTGGATAGAGTATCCTAGGTTGCAGATTTTTCCATTTCAGGACTTTCAGTATATCTTTCCACTCTCTTCTGGCCTGCAACGTTTCTGTAGAGCAGAAAAATAAGCAGATGGCCTTATGGGGATTCCCTTATAATTAACTCTTTTGTTTTTCTCTTGCTGCCTTTAGAATCTTCTCTTTAACTTTTGCCATTTTTATTATAATATGTCTTGGTGTAGGTCTGTTTTGGGACCCTCTTTGCTTCCTTGTACCTGCATATCTGTTTCCTTCTTTAGGTTTGGGAAGTTTTCAGCCATAATTTCTTCAAATACATTTTTGATCCCCTTTTCTCTTTCTTCCCCTTCTGGAATCCCTATTATGCATAGATTGGCACTCTTTATATTATTCGATAGGTCTCTTATATTGCTTTCATTTTTTGGTTTTTGTTTTTGTTTTGTTTTATTTGGCTTTCTGTCTGCTGTCCTGATTGGGTGATTTCCATTATTCTATCTTCCAGGTCACTTATTCATTATTCTGCATTATTTATTCTGCTATTCATTGCCTTTAGCTCAGTTTTCACCTCTGCAAATGAGTTTTCTAATTTTTCTTTGTTCCTCTTTCTAGTTTCTAGTTTCTTTTTACAGTACTCTGCATTTCTGTAGATAGCCTTTCTTAATTCCTCCAGTATTTTCATTATCTCCTTTTTGAAATCCATGTCTGTTAGACTGAAGAGGTCTGTTTCATTGTACTTTTGGGGAATTCTCTTGGTCTTTTAACTGGGAGTGGTTCCTCTGCTTCATTTTACTTATATTTCTCTTATTCTGTGAGTTTAGGAGAAACAATTATCTACTATGGTCTTAGAGGACTATTTATATGTGGGGGTGTCCCCATGTAGCTTGTGTGGATTTAATATATTTGGTGTAAGGGCTGTTTTTAGTATGGATACCTGTCGCTTCTTTCCTCAGCATGTGCTGGTTGTTATCCCCTTGATGGCGGTGTGCAGATGCAGCGGCTGGTGCCTAGTCCTGGGGTTCTTGGTGGCAGTGGCAGTTCATGTGGCGGTGGCAGCTTGGGCACATCCCTGGAGCACTCAGTGGGAGCCAGGGAAGCTTGCAACCACTCCTGGAGTCTGGGTGGGCAACTGCGGTGGCTAGTGACCGCAGGACAGTAGTGATGGTTCATGACTGCCCCTGGACCCATGTAGGCAGTACTGGCACAGGGAAAAAGTCTACAATCCAGGTCCTGTCTCTCCCTTCGTGCATCCCCCCAAAAATGGTGACTGGCCTCTAAGGCTGTCCAGGCTTCCTCCATGTACAACCTCAGCTGTGGTCGCATTGGATTCCAGCCCCCCTCAGGCTGTTTCCACACAGCCAATCACAGTCCTCTCCCCAGTTCTGAGTTCTGAAGCCTGAGTTCCAGCTGCCAGCCCCCACCAGCACAGGTGGTCGTGTGTCTCAGACTGAGGAATGCAGGGTGGTGGCACTGACCATCTGTGCAGTTTTCCCTCCACTTTGGCTGCCACAAACTGGCAGCTGCATTCTCCTCCAAGGCTCTGAAGCCCCCCTCTGTCCCAGCCAATCTCCCCACAGGTGTGGGGGCATCCAGAATGCAGGAACCTTTCCTCTTTCACAACTCCCTCCCAGGGGCACAGGTCCTGTCCCAATTCCTTTCTCCCTTTTTTTTTTCTTTTGTCCTACCCTGTTATGTGGAGATTTTCTTGCCTTTTCATCAGTCTGAGGTCTTCTGCCAGCGTTCAGTAGATTTTCTGTGAGATTTGTTCCACATGTAGATATATTTTTGATGTATTTGTGGGAGAAGGTGAGCTTCACTTCCTACTACTCCGTCATCTTGATTGCTTGCCTGGACTTAATTTTGGATTCTTTATAAATAATCTTTTTTTTTCTTCTTAGCTGCTTAATAGTCCTGTTTAAAAAACGTAAACTCTTTTAAAAACTCTTTAAAAAACAACAGTATGTCTAAGTGTGGACCTTTCTTTCTTCTTCCCTTCCTCCCTTCCTTCCTTCCTTCCTCCCTCCCTTCCTCCCTCCCTCCCTTCCTTTTTTTCTTTCTTTCTTCCTTCCTTTCTTTCTTTCTCCCCTCCCTTCCCTCCCCTTCCCTTGCTTCCCTTCCTACCTTCCCTCCTTCCCTTCCTTTGGCATTTTTACACTTCAGCTTGGGAATTTCTCTGTTACAACATAACTAAAGAGCTGTATTGTCTCTAAATCCTGGCTTAATAAAGGAAGGGGAGTTTCCAAACTGAACTTAGTTTCATGCTCATTTCCAAGTTTTTGTTTTATTGTTCATTTTACAGCCAAAATGAATGAAGAATCAGATCAGTAGTGATTTGTAGATGTCCATAAGGCAGCTCCATCTTTCCTGCTATATGCCTCTACAAATCTGTCTTAATATTCATTTTTGGTGTCTGAGGACGTCACTTATTTTCTTGGCAGCTCTAATTTATAAAAGTGATTTTCTAAAATATTGTTTCAATAACTTTGTGTTGTTACCACATGGAGAGTTTTTCAAGGTATACAGTTTTCTGAGCAAATATATAAGTAGAAGAGGTCTTGAATGCCATTTAGTTTGTAAGGTAGGTGATGCAGAAGCAATGAAGACTGTCACATTTACATTTTTTAAGTCACACAGTCAGTAGTGTGGGGAGTAAGTTGAAGGATGTAGAGCACTGAGGTAGGAATGAAAACCTCAGTTAGAAAAACTGTATTGTAGATAGAAAAGAAAGGAAGATGCAGGAGACTCTCTAGTGGTAAGCTCAAAAAGAATTTGTAAATTGTTGGACTTTAAGGGTAACAAAAAAGAATGAGGTTAGTTTTTAAACAATTTATTACTTGCATTAAAGTTTTGACAGAGTTATTGCTAACCAACCCAGAAAGGAATCAGAAAAGGGAGAGGTAGGGCTTCCCTGGTGGCGCAGTGGTTGGGAGTCTGCCTGCCGATGCAGGGAGCACGGGTTCGTGCCCCAGTCCCGGAGGGTTCCGCGTGTCGTGGAGCGGCTGGGCTCGTGGGCCGTGGCCGCTGGGCCTGCGCGTCCAGAGCCTGTGCTCCGCAGCGGGAGAGGCCACAACGGTGAGAGGCCTGCGTACCGCAAAAAAAATAATAATAATAATAAAAGAAAAGGGAGAGGTAGATTGAGGGATGGTAGTAGCACAAAAGTAACTATTTTAGTATGAATGTTTTGAGGTTGATTATATGGAGACAAAACTGTCCCACTAGACATTCGGCGTTACTGATTCGAAGTTCAAAAGAGAGATGACAGGCAGAGATATATGTATTTTTAAAGAAATATCAACAAATAGAAAAACTTAGTTTTATTACTGGGTGATATTGAACAGGCAGAGTTGACAGCAAACAGAGAAGGGGCACACCATGGGTCAGGACAGTTAATTGTTCTATTACAGAGCAGGGATTTGACCTGGGGAAAATGAGAACTTTCAATAATACGTTCATTTCATTTCTGCCTACCTGTTTCTCTTTTCTAAATGCCACTGATGATAAAGGAAAGACTATGTTAATTCCCTACATTCCTATGCCATTATTAATTGAGTAAAAACACATTCCAAAAGTTAATTTCAAAAAATCTCACTGCACTTCCTGGAAACACCTGAGGTGTTGTGGGTTTTAAAAGTTGCAACCTGATCTCCCTCAAGAACATTTTAAATCTAAACAATCTTTTGGAAATGTATTCTACCTCGTTACTCAAATGCTCGGTTCTTTTTCTCACAGTGAAATTAAATTGTGCGTTTCTATGGACAGTTATATTCAACATGTATCTCCAATCAAAAAAAAAATACACACTAAATGCAGGACGTTTTTCACAGAAGCACTTTTGACTCCATGCTTGTTATGAATTCCATGATACAGAATTACTGGAGATTGTGGACAAGAAGCAGAATAATTCATCCAAGTGCTAAAAATACTTTGAAAGCATCTTCCCCATCCATAATTCATTAGAAATAGTATTCAGAGAACATTGAAGCTATGAAATGAAAGAAATCTTATAAAGTTATGATAAAACTGTAGATGGTGACCTAATTCAGAGAGAAATATCAAGGGTTTCTCTTATAACATATGTTTTTTTAGTACAACTTATTTGCAGTATTGCCTGGAGGATACTTTAGGATAAAAGTGTAAAAGTTGCCTTCTGCTGTGATCTCCAGATTTTCCTTGCATCTACCCTTTGTGAGCCTTAACTATTCACATATTTTCACAGAACTTCCTCTACTTACCAGCTTCCAGCTGAAGAACTTTTATACTAATGAATAAAAGCTCTTTTCTCAAGTAAGAATGCAACTCACCATAAACAGTGTGGTGAAAAAATATATGTATCATTTTAAGCCAAGAAGAGTTGCATTTACAAATGTTTTTTACAAAACAAGTCTTTTATCACTATACTTTTTTTTGGTGTTCAATATGATTTGGGGGCGTATTTCCGACTTGCCTTGCAGTTAGTTAGAATTAATTTCTGTTTTTTGACTGCACTGAGTTTCTCCAGAAGGAGGTCCTCAAGACAAAGATGAGAGTGCAAGTTACATATTTGATTCCAGGTACACTGTTAGAGATATGGGCAAGTAAGACAGGAACAGGAAAGAAGTCAATAAAGGGTGACTATCAAGTCACTTACCACTAGAGAAAAAAAATCAGTTTCACTTTGAAATTCTGAGAAACAGTGAAGAACATGTCCTGAAGTTACCAGGAATAGAGAACATTTGGGAATTTGTGTGTATCAGACAACTCTCTTTCTGTCATTGGTTGAGACATGCTTCCAAAAAAAAAATTAATATTCCTGTACTTCCAGGTTGCCCTGCTCTGGCTTAGTGTGCTCCTACAACAAGAAAAAAAATCCCTCAGTTGGAGAGTCTCAGGTTTTATAATAAGCCTCAGGACTATGTAAAGGTGAATGATGAGATGATCTGGGCAAGGTACTCTCAGTATTTCCTGTACTTGCAAACATTATGCATCTTTTTTATTAAACATTGTAAAGGTGAATGATGAGATGATCTGGGCAAGGTACTCTCAGTATTTCCTGTACTTGCAAACATTATGCATCTTTTTTATTCAGTCATTTTAAAATTTCACAAATCAAAAATAAAATCAATACTATCAGTAATTGCTGGAACAAGTAATATAATACATCAAAATTATACCTTAATAAATAGACATAAATTTGTAAGTCATTACTACTTGCATGGTTCTGATATGCAAAAGTTTAATTACTATGGTATATTAGCCATGCTTTAGTACAAATTTTGCTGCTAGCTCTTCAGTCTAGAAATCACTATATAAATAACAGATGTGCACCATGGCCAGTGACCAGTCATCTTACTTCTTCCAAAGTCTGTCAGTTATTGGTCACTGTACTCTATTCAGTTCACACACAGACAGCAAATCATGCTGCCTCCTTGCATTCCGTGATAAACCCATGTGACATTTTACAGAAGTGGGTAATTGAAAGAAGGATTGGCCGACAAAGGTGAAAGTGCAGCAAGAAACAAAAAGGGATAAAGGTGGAAGTGAAGTTGGAATTGAACATAAATGGATTCAATCAATGAAATAGGTGACCATGAGAATATTGGCCCTGCCATAGTTTGAGAGGCTCTGGATATGCAGCTAGAGGAACTTAATAAAGGGAATAAATGAGAAAGCGCTTCTGTGAAAAAGGAAGACGACATCACAGAGGAAGTGATGTCAATAGAAAACTTCACATTATAATAATTCTTGGAGATATTTCTTGACATTCAAAGTGCAAAGAATAAAATGTTGGAAGCTGATAGAAAGTTAGAAAGAATATCACAATTCCCCAAGACAGAAAAGATGCTCACTTATATCACAAGTTATACAATGAGAAGAAGGAGGCAAGCACTCCTCAAATTATTCTTAATAAGTTTTTACAAAGAAATAAAACTTGAATTATCAATGTTTCTAATATTTGAAATTGCATTGTATAAGATTAATATTTGAAATTGCAATGTATAAGATAAATATTTGTGTTACTACTTGTAATTTTTCTATACATTTATAACTGACAATAGAAGAGTTTTTAATGTGTTGGCAAACAATTTTAAAGATCATGAAACAATTATAATTTTTTTCTATTTGCTATTAAGATCTCTTCACAGGACTTAACTTTGCACGGTTATTTTTGTGGTCCTGCACTAATGTGCAATAATGTACAAGATTGCCTAAGTATCAATATATTGCTGTATATTTGTTTTCTGTGCATATATCAATATGCCTATATAAATGCATGTAAAGAGAAATCTAATTATTTCCCATCTAAATAACTTTCAAACTAAATCTCTCTTGTAACCAGTTTTTAATGGCTTAGTGTATATTGTTGCACATATATTTTCATGTTCATATACATATAAGCATATATTCACATACATTTTAGCTTATATTATTGGTTTTTTACTGGTAAAAATTCTAATAATAAAGTATGCATTAAAATCTAAGTTGCCTTTTAATCACTTACTGGAATATCATAAACAACATCAGTGTATCCCATAACTTGCTTCATGTTTGCAAACAAAGACACACACAGATACATGCACACAAGCTGAATTTTTAATGGTTATCATTAGAAAATGGAAGCATATACACATTTTACAGTTCCTAAATAATCAAAATAATAAAAAATAGCAAGTTTGAGAATAAATTAAGGAAAGAAAAATAGTGTTTACTATATTCCTAGTTGGCAATGATATTACTTTTTAAATTGTGAATGAAACTTATGTCACTGAAACTTCTCTTTTTGTATTTATTTAGGTTTTCTTAAAATTTTCACTTTAAGATGTTCATATGATGGCTTGCATTGATTGATCTTCTAAGGTTAAAAAAGCTTATGTTCTTCTTATAAATCAAGCCTACACATGATTTTTATCTTTTTTATTTTCTTTAGCATACTTTAGACTTGATTTGCTAATATTTTAGTTTTGATTTTTGCAACAACACTTAGCTGTTTGCCTTAGGGTTTCCTTCCTTATATTGTCCTTGCTGGTTTAATATCAAGACTTTTTATTTTTTCATTTTTTAAATTTTATTGGAGTATAGTTGCTTTACAATGTTGTGTTAGTTTCTACTGTGCAACAAAATGAATCAGCTATACATATACATATATCCCCTCTTTTTTGGATTTTCTTCCCATTTAGGTGCATTAAGTAGAGTTCCCTGTGCTATACAGTAAGTTCTTGTTAGTTATCTATTTTATACATAGTATCAATAGTGTATATGCGTCAATCCCAATCTCCCAATTCCTCCCACCCCACCCCCCTTTCCCTTGGTATCCATACATTTGTTCTCTACGACTGTGTCTCCATTTCTGCTTTGCAGATAAGATCACCTATAACATTTTTCTAAATTCCACATTTATGTGTTAATATATGATACTTGTTTTTCTCTTTCTGACTTACTTCACTCTGTATGACACTCTCTAGATTCATCCACATCTCTACAAATAACCCAATTTTGTTACTTTTTATGGATGAGTAATATTCCATTGTATATATGTACCACATCTTTATCCATTCCTCTGTTGATGGACATTAAGGTGGATTCCATGTCCTGGCTCTTGTAAATAGTGTTGCTATTAACATTAGGATGCATGTGTCTTTTTGAATTATGGTTTTCTGCAGGTGTATGCCCAGTAGTGGGATTGCTGGGTCGTATGGTTCCTTAAAAACCAATGTGGTTCCTTAAAAACCATATTGAGGTTCCTTAAAAAACTAAAAATAGAACCTCAATAATGTTTTTCATAGTGACTGTATGAATTTACATTCCCACCAACAGTGCATGAGTGTTCCCTTTTCTCCACCCCTTCTCCAGCCTTTATTGTTTGTAGATTTTTTGATGATGACCATTCTGACTGGTGTGAGGTGATATCTCATTCTAGTTTTGATTTGCATTTCTCTAATAATGATGTTGAGCATCTTTTCATGTGTTTGTTGGCCATCTGTATGTCTTTGGAGATTTGTCTATTTAGGTCTTCTGCCCATTTGTTGATTGGGTTGTTTGTTTTTTTTGATATTGAGCTGCATGAGCTGCTTGTATATTTTGGAGATTAATCCTTTGTCAGTTGCTTCATTTGCAGATATTTTCTCCCATTCTGAGGGTTGTCTTTTCATCTTGTTTAGAGTTTCCTTTGCTGTGCAAAAGCTTTTAAGTTTCATTAGGTCCCATTTGTTTAGTTTGACCACCTAGAGGTGGGTCAGAAAAGGTCTTGCTTCAATTTATGTCAAATATTGTTCTGCCTATGTGTTCCTCTAGGAGTTTTATAGTGTCTGGCCTTACATTTAGGTCTTTAATGTATTTTGAGTGTATGGTGTTACGGAGTGTTCTAATTTCATTCTTTTACGTGTAGCTGTCCAGTTTTCTCAACACCACTTATTGAAGAGGCTGTCTTTTCTCCATTGTATATTCTTGCCCCCTTTATCAAAAGTAAGGTGACTATATGTGCATGAGTTTATCTCTAGGCTTTCTATCCTGTTCCACTGATCTATATTTCTGTTTTTGTGCCAGTACCATACTGTCTTTATTACTGTAGCTTTGTAGTATAGTCTGAAATCCAGGAGCCTAATTCCTCCAGCTCCGTTTTTTTCTCTCAATATTGCTTTGGCTATTCGGGGTCTTTTGTGTTTCCATACAGCTTGTGAAATTTTTTGTTCTAGTTCTGTGAAAAATGCCATTGGTAATTTGATAGGGATTGCATTGAATCTGTAGATTGCTTTGGGTAGTATAGTCATTTTCAGAATATTGATTCTTCCAATCCAAGAGCATGATATATCTCTCCATTTGTTTCTGTTGCCTTTGATTTCTTTCATCAGTATCTATAGTTTTTTGTTGTACAGGTCTTTTGCCTCTTTAGGTAGGTTTATTCCTAGGTATTTTTTGTTGTTGTTGCAATGGTAAAGGGATTGTTTCCTTAATTTCTCTTTCTCATCTTTTGTTGTTAGTGTATAGGAATGCAAGAGATTTTGTGCATTAATTTTGTATCCTGTGACTTTACAAAATTCATTGATTAGCTCTAGTAGTTTTCTGGTGGCATCTTGATGATTTTCTATGTATAGTATCATCTTATCTGCAAACAATGACAGTTTTACTTCTTTTCCAATTTGGATTCCTTTTATTTCTTTTTCTGCTCTGATTGTTGTGGCTAGGACTTCCAAAACTATGTGGAATATGTGTGTGGGTTTATTTCTGGGCTCTCTTTTCTGTTCCATGCATCTGTGTGTCTGTTTTTATGCCAGTACCATACTCTTTTGATTACTATAGCTTTCTAGTAAAGTTTGAAATTAGGGAGCATGATACCTCCAGCTTTGTTTTTTTCCTCAAGAATGCTTTGGCTATTCAGGATCTTTTCTGTTTCCATACAACTTTTAGGATTGTTTCTTCTTTTTCTGTGAAAAATGTCATTGGAATTTTCTAGGGGTTTCATTGAATTTGTAGATTGCTTTGAGTATTATGGACAGGTTAACAATGTTATTTCTTCCTATTCATGACCATATAGGATACCTTTCCATTTATTTGTGTCATCTTCAGTATTTTTCATCAGTGTCTTATAATTTTCAGTGTATAGATCTTTCACTTCCTTGGTTAAATTTATTTCTAGGTATTTTGTTCTTTTTGATGCAATTGTAAATGGGATTATTTTCTTACTTTCACTCTCTGGTAGTTTGTTATTAATGTAGAGAAATGCCACAGATATCTGTATATTAATTTTGTATCTTGCTGCTTTACTGATTTCATTAATTAGTTCAAATGGTTTTTGTTGGAGTCTTCAGGGTTTTTTTATATATATAGTATCATGCCATCTGCTAATGCTGACAGTTTTACATCTTTCTGATTTGGATACATTTTATTTCTTTTTTCTGCCTAATCAATCTGGTTAGGATTTACAAGGCTGTGCTGACTAAAAGTGGCAAGAGTGGGCATCCTTGTCTTGTTCCTGATCTTAGGGGAAATATTTCAGCTTTTTACTGTTGAGTATGTTAGCTGTGGGTTTTTCGTAGGTGGCCTCTTTTATGTTGAGGTATGTTCCCTCTGTACCCACTTTGTTGAGAGTTATTTTTCATCATAAATGGATTTTGAATATTCTTAAATGTTTTTTTCTGTCTATTGAGATGATTATATGATTTTAATCTTTTATTTTTTTAATGTAGTGTATTATGTTTTTCGATTTTTAGTTGTTAAACCACCCTTGCATCACTGGAATAAATCCCATTTGATCATGGTGTATGATACTTTTAATGTGTTGTTGAATTTGGTTTGCTACTATTTTATTGAGGATATTTGTACTTATGTTCATCAAGGTTATTTGCCTGTAACATTCTTTTTCTTTTTTCTTTGTGTGTGTGTGTGGTGTGTGTGCATGTGTGTGTGTGTGTTGTCCTTGTTTCGTTTTGGTATCAGGGTAATGTTTGGAAAAATTTGAGGATAGATCTTAAATCTTTGAATGTTTGGCAGAATTCACCAGTAAAGCTGTCTGTTGCCAGACTTTTGTTTGTTGGGAGGTTGTGATTACTAAGTCAATCTCCTTACTAATAATCCATCTATTCAGATTTTCTACTTTTTCTTGGTTCAACGTTGGAAGATTGTATTGTTCTAGGTATTTGTACATTTCTTCTAGGTCCTCCTGTTTATTGGTGTATTATTGTTCATAGTAGTCCTTTTGATCCTTTATATTTCTGTGGTATGAGTTGTAATTTCTCCTCTTTAATTTCATTTTTATTTATTTGAACCCTCTCTGTTCATTCCTTGATGAATCTAGCTAAAGCTTTGCCAATTTTATCTTGTCAAAGAACCAGCTCTTAGTTTGATTTTTTTTTCTTTTGTCTTTTTAGTCTCTATTTATTTACTTACACTCTGATCTTTGTTATTTCCTTTCTTCTACTAACTTTAGGCTTTGTTATTCTATTTCTAGTTCCTTGAGGTGTACTGTTAGGTGGTTTACATGAGATTTTTCTTGTTTTTTGAGGTAGGCATTTATTTATTGCTATGAATTTCCCTCTTTGCACTGCTGTTGCTGCATCCCATAGATTTTGGTATGTGGTATTTTCATTTTCAGTTTTCTTTAGTATTTTTAAATTTCTCCTTTGATTTCTTTGGTGACCCATTCGTTATTCAGTAGCATGTTGTTTAATCTCCACATTTTCGTGATTTTTCCTGTTTTCTTCTTGTAATTGATTTCTAGTTTATACCATTGTGGTTGGAAAAGACACTTGATATGATTTCAGCCTTGAATTTATTGAGACTTGTTTTGTGGCCTAACATGTAATCTATCCCAGAGAATGTTTCCTTGTGCATTGAGAAGAATGTATACTCTGTTGCTTTTGGTTAAAATATTTTGTGTATATCAAGTCTTTCTGATCTAAATTGTCATTTAAGGCTAATGCTTCCATATCGATTTTCTGTGGATGATCTATCTATAGGTTTAAGTGGGGTGTTAAATTTCCCTACTAGAATTATTTTGCTGTCAATTTCTCCCTTTAAGTCTGTGTATTTTTGCTTTATGTATTTCAGTGCCCCCATGTTGAGTGCATATATATTTGTAACTCTTACATATTCCTCCAGGTTTGACTTATTTTTTAATATATAGTGCCCTTCTTTGTCTTTATTACAGTTTTTGTTTTACAGTATATTTTCTCATTGAAAATAGCTACACCAGCTTTCTGTTTGTTTGCATTTGCATAGATTATCTTTTCCCTTTTTTCAGTCTGTGTGTGTTATTTCTGAAGTGGGTCTCTGGTAGGCACATGTAGATGTCTTGATTTTTTTTTTTTTCATTCAGCCACTCTGTGTCATTTGATTGGAGAATTGAGTCCATACACATTTAAAGTAACTATCGATAGGTGTGTTCTTTCTGTGATTTTGTTCATTGTTTTCTGGCCATTTTTGTAGTTTCTGTTGGCTTTTTACTTTTTCTTTCTTCCCTTGTGGTTTGATGGTTTTTTTCAGTGTTATATTTAGGTTTCTGTCTCATTTTCTTTTGGGTATTTACTATATGTTTTTACTTTTTGGTTACCGTGAGGTTCACATGTAACATCCTATGTATATATTGGTGTGTTTTAACTTGATAGCAATGTAAATTTGAACAAGTAACAGAACTTTATATTTTTACTCCTCCTCAAATGTTTTATATTTTTAATGTTACCTTTTACATATTTTAATTTTATGCATTCTTTAAATAGTTATTTTGGTTTTAGTTAATTTTACTTTTATCTTTCAACTTTAATACTTGCTTTATAAGTGATGGATCCATTGTCTTTATTATACATTACTTTTTCCAATGAGATTTTACTTTGGTAAGTTGACTTCTATTATTTAGTGCCATTTCTTTTCAGTTTAAAGAAGTCCCTGTAACATTTCTTATAAGGCCAATTTAGTGGTGATGAAATCCTTTAGCTTTTGCTCATCTAGAAAACGGTTGATCTTTTCTCCAATTCTGGATGATAACCTTGTCGGGTGGAGGTTTTTTGTGTGTGTGTGTGTTTGTTTTTTGTTTTTTTCTTTTCTTTTCTTTTCTTTTCTTTTTTATTTCACTCCTGCCGGAGATTGATGTATTTTTAACAATTTTCAAAGAATCATGTTTGGATTATATTGAACTTCTTTATTTTTCTCTTCTGTGAGTTTGTTCTCTTATATCTATATTTCATGCTTTCTAATATATTTAGCTGTATTTTTTTTTATTTTTTAAATTTCCTGAGGTGGATACTTACCCTGTAAATTTTCAGTGTTCTTTCTAATATATGCATGTTAAGCTATACATTTTGCTTTCTTTGCTATTTTAGCTGCATTAAAAGTGTGAATTTGTAATATTTTTATTTGGTTAAAATATTTTCTAAAATCCAGTATGTTTTGTCAGTCCATAGGTTACTTATGATTGTAATTTTAATATTCCAAACATGTGATGACTTTCTAGTTATCTTTTGGATATTATCCCCAATATATTTGCATTGAAGATAGAAAGCACACCAACATTTAAACCTTTTTTTTTTTTTTTTTTTTTTTTTTTTTTTTTTGCGACTCCGCGGCATGTGGGATCTTCCTGGACCGGGGCACGAAGCCGTGTCCCCTGCATCGGCTGGCAGACTCTCAACCACTGTGCCACCAGGGAAGCCCGAAGAAAGTATTTTTTTAAAATTACATTCTAAGTTTTCTTTCTTTAAAAGTGTTTAAGTTAGGGCTTCTGCCTGTTTTTCCTTTCACTGTTTTAAAGATTTTCTCTTTACTTTTCAGCAGTTTTAATTTTATGAGTTTAAATGTGGATTTCTTTGTTTTGACACCCCTCCAAATTTGGTTTCATATAATTTTGTAATTCATAGTCTTAGATTTTTGTCATTCTGCAAAAACTATCTTCAATTATTATGTCTGCCCCATTTGCTCACTCTCCCTTTTAAGGTACATCTGCTTTGTCACCAGTGTATGTATACCTTCATATAGCTCATCTTATAGATTTAGTTCTCCATGGTATATTTTGTATGGATCTTATAACTACAGTTTATATTTCATGTTTCTGGCTTGAGACATGTCTTATGTCTAATATTCCATCAGGATTAGGAGCAGTAATGGGAAAAGCAAGGAAAATTCTGAGAAAATGTACATTTTATGTATGTTACAGTACAAACCATTTTTTATGGATTTATTTGAATAACTTTCGCAGGTTTCAGCTTACTCTGAAATGAACACAAAGGGATCTCTAATAAATCTAGAGCATATTGAGCTCTTATCTCTACAACTGTATATTTTGTTTATTTATTTTGTTTTTTAGGTCTTGTTTAGAAAATAAGCCCTTGTGACTTTCCATAAAAAATAAACATGCAGAAAGGCATGAAATGCTTTATCATAATGACTTTCATTGCCTTTGAAATCTGAATTAATTCTTGTAAAGGATTCAGAAGTTACCGTGTAGGCTTATCCAGGAAATGATGATTCTTCAAAAATGTTGATACAGGGACTTCCCTGGTGGTCCAGCGGTTAAGACTCTGCACTCCCAATGCAGGGGGCCCGGGGGGTTTCATCCTTGGTCAGAGAACTAGATCCTGCATGCCGCAACTAAGACCTGGCACAGCCAAGTAAATAAATAAATAAATAAATAAATATTAAAATAAAAAAAATGATGCTGCAGTGGTAAGATAAAAACAAAAATTGATAATACCTAAATGTACAGTGCTACTCCAACCCCAACTATTTTAAACTTTAAAAATATCCTGAATCCATAGGTGTGGACCAAACAGAACATAATATGTGGAATAATTGAAAAGCAAGCTTTTTAATATTATTTTTTAAAATTTACTAATGAACTGCAGTATCTGAAACTTGCACTGTGAATTTACTGTTTAGAATAAATAATGCTGAGATGGGAAGTTTATTAGTATAGGAAAGATTTTCTTCTTCATATACCTACACGGACATAAAATGGTGTGAAATGTTCATAAAAGTTTAATAGAATTCTGTTTGGATAAGGTATTTATTGATATTTGCTTTAAGGCAAACACTATTCTCTTAGTAAATGAGTGATAAGGTCAGTGTCATCTTCTCAAGTTTAAAACATTAGATAAAGAGGACAACTTATAGTCCATTTCCCTCACCCATCCATTCACTCAATAAATGTTTATAGGCTAGGCCTAATGACTAACATTTTAGCAGCCAATCTATTACATGAAATTATTGGTTTGGGGGTCATGTAAAGGTCTATAAGCAAACAAATAAGACACTGTGGTCTGAGCTGTCAGAACAAAACTGACAACTATCCTGTATTTTATCATCATAGTGCTGCTTTTTGATCTGAAGAAAAATCCATTTTCTGAATGAACTTTAATGGCTTAATCATGCTAAAGAATGACATGAGTCAAAATAACCACCTCAGAAAGTTAAACATATTCAAGTAAAAAGGTAATGAAGTGAAAATAAGTGGAGGATTCACTTCTAGTCTGGGAAGTAAGCCCAATATTTTAATAAATGAATAATGGAAGTGTTTGCCTAATAATAATCAATTCTTCCAATAACAGGTTTGCTGTCAGTATATAATCATTGTTGAGTAATTAAATTCCAGTGAATTCAATTGCTAACTCAGGCATATGCTTTGAGTTGTCAGTATGGCCAGGGATTTTCCTAGGTGCCTGCCTTGAGCCACTTGCCTGGGTTAGGCTAGAAGAGTTTCTACACTAATTGCCACCATTTCCTTCTGTAGGGGCTTTGTTCATTAGATCAGTTATTAACCAGTGCCTGCTATGAGAAGGGAGGGAGGTATCAGCCAGAGAGACAGAATCTGTTTGTCTGGCCATGTATGCCATGCTGCCAAATCACAGATCCCTGCCCAAATCTGGATTCATAGTTGTGGGTCATGGTTCAGGATGAAATACTGTCCTCTCACCATCTCCCTCTTCCCTCTACCAAGATCTCCTCAAGCTCTTACTTTCAGAGTAATTTAGTGTTCTCTCTCTCCCTCCCTTCCTCCCTCCCTTCTCTTCCTGTCTCCCTTTTTCTCTCTCTCTCACACACACATTGCTTTTTCTCTCTTGTTAGCATTATAATTTAGCACAAGCTCTCAGATGGTTACTCTAGAATCTCTGTGGAATAATATAATCAAAATATATTCCTAGACAAAATGGATCTCACCCAAAGAGGAATGCTGATAGAAGCTATCAAGGGTTCATATCTATTTGTATACAACTTTACTGTAAACATGTAAAGGCATGGGCTCAGGTGTCAGAACAGACCTGGGTTCAGTCACAGTCCCGGAATTTACTAGGTGTGTGGTTTAAAAAAGTCATTTACCAAACCCTCATTTTTATTAAACGCATTACTGAGAAAATCATACCATCAATCTTGTATAATTATCTTGAGAATTAAGAGTAATTATACATGAAAGTGCCTTGCACATTGCTTGGAATGAAGTGAATTCTCAAGTATTCAATACATTTATTTATTTCCAATTATTTATCTATAATGTAAACTTTTGAAAGTTACTCATTGAAATGTAATCAAATTTTATTTGGTATTCTTTCTTAGCAGTGGGTTGTTGAGGATATTTTCCAGCTGGAAATCACCATTAAAATATTTTAAGTCAATTTCTCCTCTCTGACCTAGGCAGCCATTGATTGACTTTTCAATTCTTGATTATGTTTGACTTTACTGGAATTTCAAAAAAAAAAAAGCTTTTACTGTATGTATTCTTTTGCAGCTGGAATCTTTTTCTTATCATATGGAAAGGGTCATGGAAGAACATCTTGGGCTGATGGAAATGTTCTATATGGTAATTTGGGGGTCATTAAATATAGGTATATACATTTGTAAAAATTCATCAAAATACATATTCAAAATGGTTTCATTTAATTATATGTAAAATATATATCAATAACGTTTACTTATAAAGAGTCTCAATAAAGTTTACTTAAAAAGAGTCCAGCAAAGAAAACTCTAGGCCAAAGTGCTTTCAGTGATAAAACTATTTAAAATTTAAGGTAGAAATACTATAGAGACCTTTCCAAAACTAGAGAAAAAAAAAAGAAAGAATTCCTGAGTAATTCTATAAAGCCAGCAAAATCTGGAAATCAAAAGCTCAACCAAATTATAAGAAAGGAAATTTATAAACAAATCTCACTCATGAGCATAAGGTTCAAAAGTCCTAAAAATGTATTAGAAAATCCAATTCATCCAACAGTAAATTACATTTATTTAAAGGTGTGTATGCATGTGTGTGTTTATATATATACACACACAGACGTGTACATATAATAAAATTATCATCACAGAAGTGTCTTATTTTAGAAATGCAATTGCGGTATGACAATAGAATGTATAACACTATGGCTCAACACTTTAAGGAAAAACAAATATTATATGAACATATAGGTAGATTTAGAAAAAGAGTGACAAATTTTAATACATTCATTTAAAACTCTTAGCCAATTAGGAATATAAAGGACCTACCTTAATTTGATAAGGAGTATCTAAAAAGAACTTACAGTGAACAGTATATTTAATGGTATATTATTGAAACTTTCCCATTAATATCTGAAAAGCAAAAAATATGCCTGTAATGCAACTGATGTTCAACATTATGCTAGTGATTCTAGACAGTATATAATAAAAAAAAAGAAATAAGGTATAACGATTGGGAAAAATATATGAGTATCATATTTGTATATGATTATTATGTGTGTGCAAAAATATCAGGATGGTGTTTATGAATAAAATAAATATAATTAATTCAGTGTATACAAAGTCAAGATAGAAAAAATTATATCCCTGTATATCAGCAACAAACTAGATGAAGATTATTTTCACGTTTCTTTGTATTCTAGTAATTTTTTCTGTTTTCCTGTTTTATATTCTAGTAATTTTGGATTTTATCCTGGACACTGCAAATAATATGTTGTAAATATTTCCAATTCTGTTGTATTCTTTATAATAGTTTTGATTTAGCAGAAATTGACTTGGCAGAATTTAAACTATACACTCTTTCTCTCCTGTGGGGGAGAGAAATCTTTAGTTCTTTAGTTCTTTTATTCTTAGATGAACTGCTTGGATCTACTCTGTACATGCATGGATCCATGGTCAATCAGAGAATTAGGGAGAGTTTATATGCAGATTTTTTCATTGAAATATAATTGACATAACATTGTATTAGTTTCAGGTGTATAGCATTATTATCTATTATATATGTATATATTGTGAAATGATCACTGCAATAGTCTAGTTAATATCCATTACTACATATAGTTACATTTTTTTTCTTTTGATGAGAACTTTCAACATCTACTTCCTTAGCAATTTCAAATATACAATATAGTATTATTAAATATAATCACATGCTGTATATTACATCCCAAGGACTTACTTATTTTATAACTGGAAATCTGTACATTTTGACCACTTTCAATCATTTTTTCTATTCCCTACCCCCTGCCTCTGGCAACCATCAATCTGCTCTCTGTATCTGTAAGTTCATTATTTTTTTGTGTGTGTTTGACTCTACATATGTAAGCGAGATCTTACAGTATTTTTCTTTCTCTATCTGACTCATTTCACTTAGAATGATGCACTCAAGGTCCATTTATACTGTCACAAATGGCAGAATCTTCTGCTTTTATATGGCCGAATAATACTCCATTGTGTGTGTGCACGTGCGTGCATGCATGCATGTGCACATGTGTGCATGAGCGCATGCACATTTTCTTTATCCATTCACCTTTCAGTGGACACTTAGGTTGTTTCTATGTCTTGGCTATTGTGAATATTGCTGCAATGAACGTGGGGTGCATATAGTTTTTGAGTTAGTGTTTTTGTTTCCTTTGGATAAATACCCAGACGTAGAATTGCTGGATCATATGGCAGTTCTATTATTAATTTTTTGAGGAACCTCTCAAAAAATACTTGTTTCCACCAATTTATATTTCTATATATACAGAATTTGATGCTCACTTTTTCTGGCTTTTTATGTTCCAGTATTTTTCTCCTTACTCTCTAATTGTGGGCCCACCCTAATATTTGTTCTCTAGTACCTCAATCCAACATACTTCTATTTAAGTGTTGAGGGCCATGTATGATGCTGACTGAGGTCTGCCCTCATATTAAAAAGCCATAAAAACATGAAGCACATTCAATGTGTATTTCTCATTTCAAGAGAACATTTCTATTAATATCTGCTTGGTTTTGGTCACACTACATGTTTCACAGATGTGTAGTTTTTTTGTTGGCTTTTGTTGTTGTTGTTTTTAATACATAACTAGTTATTATTTGTGAGAGGGTTGGTCTAATTTGGGCCTGTCTGCCATCAGAGAAAGTAGAAACATTTTGTGTTAAAATTAAACATGTCTATAACCTATGACTGAATAATTTTATCCTCAGTTATATAGTCAGTAAAAGTCTATATGTACATGCCCTAGGTGAGAGGAACAGAAATGCTCATAGGAGCTTCATCTTATAGTTAAAAATTATAATTCATTCAAATTCAGTCAACAATAGAATGAATGAGCACATTTTCATATATTCATACAATGAAATCTTAATACAGTAAGAGCAATGAAATGATTACAGATACACTTAACAACATAGAGTAATTTTTAAAAGATATTTTAATGGAAAAAAAAACAGGATTCAAGAAAGTATACTGCATAATTCCATTTATAAAAATTCAAAAATAGAAAAAACAAGAGAATATGGGCTGGAAGCCAGGGTTTTTGTCACTTTAGAGAAGTATGGACACTGTGATTCTGAGTGGCATGAGGGGTGCTTCATTTCTTAAACACTTTGTGATGACAAACTGACATCATGATGATTGAATTCTGAATTTTTATCTGTGCACATTTCTTATGTTTGCCACATAAAAGTTAAAAATAAATGAAAACTTTTAGAAACACAAAGAAGCACAATATTATCTAGAAAATAGAAATAAAAATATTAAATAGAAATAGAGAGATCTCCCAAACACATTGTTGGTTTAAAAAAATCAAACACAGAACAATGAGTATGTATTATCCGTTGTCTTAAAAATGTAAAATGTGCATATAAATGGATAATGAAAACTTAAGTGATACACACGTATATAAGATGGATATTTGTTTTTATCCATATGTTTATCTACCTCTTAAATATTGTAAAATAATATTGAAAAATAGAAGAAAATAGATTGAATGATTCATGTGTACCAGAGAATGAGGATGAGGATGGGGATGGGGTTGTGAGACTATTGGCAGATAGCATGAAGAAGTTCCTTTGTGGTGATGGAATTGTTCTGCATTTTGATTCTAGTGAGGACTGCGTGTGTCTATGCATGGGATGAAATTGCATACAACTTCACACACACACACACACACACACACTCACGAATGATTGTATGCAAAAACCAGTGAAAACTGAATAAGATGTAGTCTAGTTAACACTACTGTACCAATGTCAGTTTCTTGGTTCTGATACTGTACTATAGTCATATACAACATGTCACCATTGGGGAGAAACTTAGTGAAGTGTTCATAGAACTCTTATGTACTCTTTCTGCAACTTTAGTTGCAGTCTTTAGTCTAAAATTATTTCAAAATAAAACATTAAAAACAAAGACTTAATGGTATATATGTACTTTTAAGTTGTTTATTTTCTACACATGCTATTAGAGAATATATGACATCATTAAATTATTATAAGCCTTGGCATAAGTAAATGACAATATTGATTGGATAAAATAAATAACTGATGTGGAAAATTAAAGTTGATTAACAAATAATCATGGGTGATCTTTTTAAAGGAAAAATATATTGTATTAGAAGCCCAAGAGGAGCATTTTCTTTAATCTCTATTAACTAAACTTTTCCCTCCTACTACACCATATGCACATAGAAATACATTTTTTTATATGTCCATGCCACTCTCTCACTTCGTCACAGCTTACCCTTCCCCCTCCCCATATCCTCAAGTCCATGCTCTAGTAGGTCTGTGTTTTATTCCCGTCCTAGCACTAATCTCTTCATGACATTTTTTTTCTTAGATTCCATATATATGTGTTAGCATACGGTATTTGTTTTTCTCCTTCTGACTTAACTTCACTCTGTATGACAGACTC
>NC_041222.1:21248820-21249105 GCF_002837175.3 Physeter macrocephalus
ATGAAGCTGGGTCTTGGTGTTGAGATGGAGATCTCTGGGAGATTTTCACCGTTTGATATTGCGTGGAGCTGGGAGGTCTCTTGTGGACCTGTGTCCTGAGGTTGGTTCTCCCACCTCAGAGACACAGCCCTGACGCCTGGTTGGAGCGCCAAGAGGCTTTAATCCACACAGCTCAAAATAAAAGGGAGAAAAACTAGAAAGGAAAGAAAGGACGGAAGGAAGGAAGGAAGGGAGGAAGGAAAGGAGGAAGGAAGGGAGGAAGAAAGGAAGGAAGGAAGGGAGGAA
>NC_041222.1:21249326-21305045 GCF_002837175.3 Physeter macrocephalus
AAGAAAGGAAGGAAGGAAGTGAGGAAGGAAGGGAGGAAAGAAGGGAGGAAGGAAGGGAGAAAGGAAGGAAGGAGGGAAGAAATGAAGGAAGAAAGAAAGGAAGAAGACAAAATGAAGTAGTATAAAATATAGTTATTAAAATAAAAAATAATTATCAAGAAGAAAAATTAAAAAAAAAAAAGAGACCTCCCCCTCTCCTCTTTGTTCACATAGCTCCTGGGGTTCAGTTTGGACTTGGCCCCGCCTCTGCACGTAGGTCGTCCGAGGGCGTCTGCTCTTCGCTCAGACGGGACGGGATTGAAGGAGCAGCTGATTTGGGGTCTCTGGCTCACTCGGGCCAGGGGAGGGAGGGGCACGGATGCGGGGTGATCCCGCGGCAGCAGAGGCCAGCATGACACTGCACCGGCCTGAGGCGCGCCACGCGTTCTCCCGGGGAAGCTGTCCCTGGTTCCCGGGACCCCAGCAGTGGCGGGCTGCACAGGCTCCCGGGAGGGGAGGTGTGGAGAGTGACCTGTGCTCACACACAGCCCTCTTGGTGGCGGCAGCAGCAACCCTAGCGTCCCACACCCGTCTCTGGTGTCCGCGCTGATAGCCGCGGCTCGTGCCCCTTTCTGGAGCTCCTTTACGTGGTGCGCTTAATCCCCTCTCCTCAAGCACCAGGAAACAAAGAGGCAGGAAAAAGTCTCCTGTCTCTTCAGCAGCTCTGCGCCCGTCTCTGGAGCTCCTTTAACAGCCCTCTTGGTGGCGGCAGCAGCAACCCTAGCGTCCCACACCCGTCTCTGGCGTCCGCGCTGATAGCCGCGGCTCGCGCCCCTTTCTGGAGCTCCTTTACGCGGCACGCTTAAGCCCCTCTCCTTGCGCACCAGGAAGCAAAGAGGGAAGAAAAGGTCTCTTGCCTCTTCGGCAGCTCCAGACTTCTAGAAATACATTTTATTTCTATGATTTCAAATTCTTTTCATACTGAACAATTAATGGGACTTACCCACATGATTTTTTTTTACTGCTTTATGATGTCTTATGCTTACTTTATGAGTGTTATTTCTGCCTTTATGTTTGATCATTTTAAACATAATTATCTGAACCTTTGAAACATTGATCTATTATTTTAAATACTCATATACAAATCTTTGCATTTTTGGCTTTTGTGTGTGTCTTTCACATCATGACACTTTTCTCTAATATTTTGTAACTATGTTTTAGTGCTCAAGTTTCCTGGAGATTTATTTTCTCTTTCTCTCCTCATTCTCATCTTAGGCTCCTCAGTGTATACAATCAGCTAATTTAGATTAATGGCTTGGAAGGCTTGAAATGGCTTCCAGGCTCCTGGCATCTGGAAGACCTAAAGATCTCTAGCTCATAGGCTTTGCTCTGGTTTTCTCTTCCATTTCTGGCCCTCAACATTATTATTTTAATCAAGTTTTTGTATTTTATAATAAAATACCAAATGTATTTTTTATGGGGAGAACTTCATATTTCTTTCACTTCACTTAAGTGCAATCAAAATCTTAAAGCCCTGAGACCAGGAAGCTATTCCCCTGCAGAATATGGTGGAAGATGAGGGCTAAAGATATTACTTGAGATTTTACTTGATACTTTATAAAATGTTAAGAAGTATTTTAAAATAAGAATTATATAGAAAGAAATCAAAATAAGGTAACAAAAATATTTAAATACATGTTTTTAAAAAAACCTTTATTATTTAATGTTAAAATTAAGTCACTATCATATAGATAATTTAAATTAACACATTGAATAGGAAGATCTGTATTGGCTACAACTGTCTGGATTCTCTTAGGAAAACAAAACAAAACAAAACAAACTAATGCTTGTGTGTGTTACACATATACATTGGTAAAATATAATTATCATTTGCTTTATCTTTTTTTCTAGAGTAATACTAATATCCATAGGGTTTATCAAAATGTTTTAACAATTGTATGCATGGAAAATGAATATTGTATTTATTAATATTTAAATTCTTTTAAAAGTTATGCAACTCAAGGATGGAGAAGCTTATATATTACATTTCTCTACTGAAATACTGTAGATAACCCACTTTTTTTCACCTTTTTCCTAAATGATACATTCTCAAATATCTGTGACATGAATATATTTACTGATTTAAGAAACATTCATTTGTGCTCTTTGAATATTTAACACAATGTATTTTCACAGTTTTAAATAAATGTGTCAAGTTATGTGTTAGGCTAAATGTAACCTTTCTTGAACAAGGTTAATATGCAATTTAATTGTAGTGTGTAAGAGGAAATTTGATATGCTTATTACAGTTTTTTAAAGAGATGTTTTAATCTATTATTATTCAGTCACTCCAAATCATTCTCATTATCACAGAAAAACAAGCAGAATTAAATTATGTACAAAGGTTTTGTAATTAATATTCTATTTTTACTTTTTAAAAAATGTAGCTTTTTTTTTCCCTGACAAATTTTTCCTAAGAAACCATCTACTAAAATCTGATGCGATAACTAGGTCGCTTGCTATATACAATGGTCCATGCCTAACTTTTTCCTTATATCGTACACACAAACTCACAAGCTGTATGCTGTTTGGTAAACCTGATATAGTATTTTAAGCTTTCTGAATTTTATTTTATTGTCCTTTGATATTTCTTGGTAGCAGCATTCTTTTTCATTTAGAAGAACTAAAAGTTGATTTCAATTCTTCCACTTCCACAGGAAGATGTAGTAGGTGTACTTTTCCCTATTTCTCCTGCTGAGTATATCCAAAAAAACCTGAACATTATATACAAAGCAAACATAAGGAGATCCTGAAAGGTGAAGAGAAGGCAGAGTGGCTAGGGACTTGAGGACATGAGGAACAGCATGATGATGAGTTCTTTGGGCTTCCTTTTGGCCTCTTACACTGCAGACTTGGAGCTTAAGAAGCTGGAAACTGGAACTGCTGATGAGTGAAAGCATCCCTCCTGCCAAAAATAAAAGTCCGAACAAAAAACTACAGTTATCTCAGAAAAAAAATTTTTAAGTTTAATGTAAAAAATGAATTAGGCTCATTAAAATATATGACTGAAAAAAAGTTTTCTCATTTTATGTGTTTGTTTTCATAGGTCTTATTAAAGTATTTAGTGTGTACAAAAACCAATGAATTTGTTCAACTAGTCTATTTTATTGAAAATTGTATTGAGATAATTGTAGATTCACATGCAGTTGTAGGAATAATACATAGAGATTCCATGTACCCTTTACCAGTTTCCCCCAATGGTAAACATTTTGTAAAACTATATTACCAAAATATTAACACTGATAACATCCACTGATCTTTTTCAGATTTTCTCAGTTTTATTTGTACTCGTGTGTGTGTGTGTTTAGTTTTGTATAATTACATAACATTATATCACATGTCTACCACCACAATCAAGATATTGAGCAGTTCAGTTGTCGCAAGGATCCCTCATATTGCCCTTTTTTAATCATAATCATCTTCTTTCTTCCCTTACCCAGATCCTAACACCTGGCAATCACTAATCTCTTACCCATTTCTAAAATTTTGTCATTTTATAATGTTATATAAATGGAATCATACAGTAGTAATCTTTGATATTGGCTTTTTTTTACTCAACATAATTCCCTGAAGATTCATTCAAGTATTTATATGTATCAATAGTGCATTCCTTTTTATTCCTCTGTAATATTCCATGTTATGTATGTATTAATATGTATTGAAGGTCATCTTAGTTCTTTCCAGTGTTGGGTTATTAAAAATAAAGCTGTTATGAACATTTGGATATCTAAGTTTTATTTATTTGGGGAAAATGCCCAGAATATGATTACTAATAGGATAGGTTCATATTTATTTTTATGAGAAGCTGCCCAAATATCTTCCTGAGTGGCTGTACAATATTACATCCCTGTCAGCAATGTATCAGTTATTCAGTTTCTCTGCATTCCTGCCAATATGTGATGTTTCACTTTTTTTTTTTTTAATTTTAGGCATTCTGATAGGTATGTAGTGATATCTTGTTGTAGTTTTAATTTGGATTTCCCTAATGGTGTTGATTTTTCATTTAAGTCTATAATCCATTTTGAGTTAAATTTTATGTAAATGTGTGGGGTTTCGGTCAAGGTTCTTTTTCTTTTTTTTTTCTTATGTATGTTCAATTGCCCCAACACCAGTTGTTGGACAGATTATATTCCCTTCATTAAATTGCTTTTGTATCTTTGTCAAAAGTCACTTGAGCCTATTTGTGGGGGTATATTTCTGGGCTCTTTATTCCATAGATATTTTTAATGGTATTTAGAGTTATACAAGATGCACAGGATACTGAGGTGAGTCAGTCAGGATCCTTGTCTTCAAAGTACTCCAAGTGTTATAGGGGCAGAGAATTTAAACAGATGTGGTAGTATGTAAAAGAGACTGAGTCTGAAATTTGTATCACTATATTTTGGGGCAAAATGGAGGGAGAAGACAGTTCTATACAAAGAGGGAGTTATCAGGAAGGGCACTGAAGTGCCTGCTAAAAAAGAATGACCAGTGAGTAGATAAGGAGAGAAAGCATTTCCGGTACAAAAAGAAGCTAATATTTATAAAGGATTTAATTGTGCAAATTTATAGAGCTTTGAAATGATCTGGGACATTAGGAGAACTGCATATAGTTCAGCATGGCCAAAGCCTAGGGTCCAAGAGGACGTGATGAGATGTGAGGCTGGAAGAATAAGAAGACAGACTATGGAAGACCTGTTTAACATTCTAACAACCTTGGCAAAGGGGAGATAACTAAATAATTTTAAGCTTGAGAGTGACATAATCAGTATAAAGAAAACTATTATAGGCTTCATATTCCTTTCTTAAAAATCAGTTATACCGGGCTTCCCTGGTGGCGCAGTGGTTGGGAGTCTGCCTGCTTATGCAGGGAATACGGGTTCGTGCCCCGGTTCGGGAAGATCCCACATGCCGCGGAGCAGGGGCCCGTGAGCCATGGCCGCTGAGCCTGCACGTCCAGAGCCTGTGCTCCGCAACGGGAGAGGCCACCAACAGTGAGAGACCCGCGTACCGCAAAAAAAAAAAAAAAAAAAAAGCAATTATACCATATATTTGTATTAGCCTTTCTCTTTCAATTTTTACAAATGGATTTCTTTAGCTCCTCCACTTTCTGACTCAATTCATACAAGTGGAATTCTGCCCAGAGCTGTGAAAATGAAAGCCTTACAAATTATAGATAAGGGAAGAAAGGGCTGTTGATTTAGGTGCAAAAGGACAAGGAATTTAAAAATTATAAAAATTATAACCATTTAAAAGAATATTTTAGGTAAAATCAGATGTGAAAGCGTTTACAAAAAAATGAAATCCTGTTCTGTGATTAGCAACCATGAAACTGTCTATGTAAAGTTATCCATTTTATGGTATATGGATTAAAGTGTCTCCTTTATAAATTTCTTCCTTTCTTGCCTACTATATTAATTGATCTTCGTGAATATAACTAATCAAATCAATGCATGTAACTGCACAGTGCATTCTAGTTACTCTCAGGGTGATGGTATAGTTTCTGACACTGATTAGTTCCTTTCTCGTAGTATTGTGGTAAAAATCATACTAGACAACATGACTAAAATATATGGCATTTAATGTCTACTAAATAATTCATAACTTTGATTAAAGTGAATTTCTTATACCTGGATTCTAGATTGCCATTCTCACATGTATTTTTAGCTTTGCCATTACTGCCTCCTTCCTTTTAGCTTTAGACATGTTCAAGGGCAGCAACTTTAACTGTTGACTCTGCATTTGCCTCATTTCCCCCATTTGGACCCTGATGACACACTGCTAATGTTTACCTACTTAGGTAGCTTTTCCTCCTCAGTATTTTCGACTGGGTCATCTTCCCCTATTTGCCCTTTAAATCTTGGCATTTCTCCCAGCTGTATTCCTGGACAAATTTTCTTATCACTTTATGCTCTCTCTCTCTAGGCACTTTCATCCATTCTCATTGTATTAACTGTCATAAATATCCTGATAGTTATATTCTCATCCATGAGCTCTAAAGCCATATATCCAACTGTTAATAAATATTTAAGAGATGATAGTTTAAAGCAATCTCATGGACAGTTTGAATTTTCCATTTACTAGCTGCTGCAGTATCATATGAATAAAATGGATAACAACAGTTTTGTGAAAAATCAGCTTCTTGAAACAAAGACATAACTATTAGTACTCTTATGAGCTCATTCTATGCCCCCGAAAGAGCTAGGTTATATTTGTTCTTTTTTTTTTTTTTTTTTTTTTTTTTTTTTGTGGTATGCGGGCCTCCCTCTGTTGTGGCCTCTCCCATTGCGGAGCACAGGCTCCGGACGCGCAGGCCCAGCGGCCATGGCTCACGGGCCCAGCCGCTCTGCGGCACGTGGGATCCTCCCAGACCGGGGCGCGAACCCGGTTCCCCTGCATCGGCAGGCGGACGCGCAACCACTGCGCCACCAGGGAAGCCCATATTTGTTGTTTTCATTGTTTAACCAAGAGAAGATTGAGATGTAGGCATGATGGTAGCAGGTAAGAAATCCTCAAGCAGTTGGTTTCAATTTCACGAAACTATTATCAAGTGGCCATTTAAAAAAAAATTTTATTGCTGATATCATACATATAGAAAAGTGCACAAATTCTGAGCCACAACCAACATAGACATCTATGTATAACCTTTTCTCAGATAAAGAAATGTAATATTATCAGCATCCCATAAGCTCCATTCTTGCCCCCTCGCAATTATTACCCTTTTCTTCCTGTTACTGTTTTTAAAAGAACATGTAGACATGTGGCAGCAGTTAGAAAAACCTCAGGCAATTGGTTTCAAACTTCTGTGTGCTGCACATAGGGCATCATCAGTTTAGATGTGCTGAGTGCACAACACCATTTTAGATTCAAGCTCACTGGAGATAAAAGTAACTTGGGAAACAGGGTGATAATTTGTTCTCATCAAAATATATGGACCTTCCTCTTGAGAAGGTATATATAGCAGCCAGGACAACTAAAATATATTACAAGGTCTCCATTAGATTTCTGTGCCTATTGGCTAAGGGGCCTGTAGGCTGAGTAATGATTTTGGACATGCTGTTTCTGATGAGAATACTAAGGTTGTCTCATAAATTCCTAAGCTCTAAGTACACAGTGTAGTCTGCAGAGGCCTCAAATATGTAACTAACCAGAAAACTCAAATTAAAATTTTGTTCTGGGGAATGATGCATATTAAAACCAAATTTTGTAAGTTGTGATTGATTTTGAAATGGTTCTTTTGCTGAAACTATACGGACAAAAGAAAAGCTCAATTAATGTGGTCCAGTTACCTGGTTGTCCCATATGATGTTTATTTCATCCAGATAATAAAATATATTTTTATATTTTCTACTGGGGAAAAAGTATAAGTTATGCTAATCCCTACAGGCCATTTCTTTCTATTGCATACTTGGTAAAGCATCATGCTTTACAGCTAAGCACAAGACAAAATCCAATCATGAACCTCTGAATGTAGCAAGTCTAAAACTGTATCTCAGGTGGTGCTTAGAGATCTGAGAAGTTGTTCATGTGTCCAATGCAATCAGAAAAGTCTAGTCTGACAATGTCTACATGGAGACTTACAGATGTCAATATCCTGTGTAAGAAAAATATATACCCTGCGTAGGAGAAAGGTGTACGAACACAGGGAAATTTTCAGTTTCATAACTGTCTGGACTCTTCAATGTCCAAGTAATAAAAATCTTCATCATGGTGACCAAAGCATTTTCAAATTTTGAATGAAAACTTTCTTCCTATCTTAACTGCCATTGTACCCTCATGCCCAAATAACACAGTAACCATAAGAATCTGTACTTCCTGTAATCACTACTTTATGGAGTACTCTGGCGTAGATCCTGGATGATTTTGAATAGATAGCTGTAGTGGTTAAATTTTATTCTCTAGGCATTAGGGAATATTAAGCTCAGATTTATGAAGTTGTACAATCATTTGTGTGCTTAAGGAAATTTCATGTGGCAAATGCTTGCAAGTTAACCATATATTATTATCTGACTTACTTTATTGATGAGAAAATTGGGGGTTGTATAATATATACTTTGGTGATACATATATAATTTCTATAAGAGAAACACATAATTTGTGAACCTGATGAAAGAAAATTCCTGGCTCTGATAGTAGTAATAAAGTATTATGTTTCTGGAGAATATAATTCTGGCTTGGAGGGAGCCAGAATAAAGCTTTAGTCACATGGCATAGTAAAACCATGTAACAAATTACAGTAGTCTGTGTAGTCCTGCCAAACTTGCTGAATTAGGATCCCTACGTGCAAAACACATTTTCAAAAATACAGACTCCTAGAACACAACAATGGATGGAACCTTAAAACATGTTTTTGAGAAACTTTGTTATTTGGGAACCATTGTACACATTTCCAAAATCATTTAGTTGATTCATTAAAATACCAAATATAACAGTAGAAGTTCAGTATCACGAATTTTTCTTGCACTTCTTTCCTGCATGTTTGAGGGGAGAAGTTAGGTTGATGGCAACTTGAACTTTGAAAATATGCAGTCGGCTCTTTTATCTTGATATAAATAGCTTGGAAAAGACAAATTTGATTGCTCAGATTAAGAAAGATTAGGCGAGGTAAATTATGTATACTTTCTTTATTAAAATGAAGACTATGCAAATATTCCATTTGTCTTTTATTTTAGCCGAGTTAACCGGATAATTGATTGCTTTCTTTTCCAGCATATTAATGAAAAGTGTGGTTTTTCTTTATAACTCTCCATAGTTCTTCTCAATAGTCAAGTAGGAATTATTCTTTTTCAAAATCTGTTATAGGGACAAAAATTGCAGCTCTATGACAAACTGAAAATAGAGCATCATTTATAGAAAAATAATTTATGTATTTAATCTTTATTTTTCTTTTGTCACCACTTTCCTATCTTTTGTATCTCACAAAAGAGTTGTCTAGTACATGACTCATAGTCATTCTTTCATTCAGTCAATCACTCATTAACTATCAAACAGTTATTGATAAGTTACTCTTTGACAGATTTTTGCCCTGCTGTCTACATAAAGTGTATGACATTCTGTTGGAAATAATTCTTAGGAACCACCTCATTTTCCCTTGATTGGTACCTTCATTGTTGCAGTGCTACTTTCTTCTCACACTGCATCCAAAAGCTACAAGAGACATGCCCTGAGGATGCCAGGCCCTCCCCCTTGCTACAAGATTATGCCCAAAGTGGCATAATCAGAAGTTCAAAATTTTCCCACATTTTCTGGATTTAGACGAAACAGCACACCACAAAACATGGTATCTGATATTCTGAGGGCCTTCAAGTGGGTCAGGTGATAGAATTCAGAATAGAAAAGGAATCATCTTCCTATAAGTTGAACTTTGAGCAGTTGGAATGAGGAGATAAACTTTTCTTCTTTCCTCTCTCCCATAGATTATACCAAAGACTAGTTCGCCCTCCTAGTCCAGTCAGACAAATCCTGTGTGTATAGTGTGTAAATCTTCTGATCAACCATATCTCTCATTGCTCCTACTCATTAAGTGGTAGCAAGACTAGCAATACATCACTTTTTAATGCTTCCTATCTTCATTTCCTCACATCTTATGCCTGTCTCGTTTACTACTGAAGTTTGAGTACCTAACACACTGTCAAGCACACACTAAATAGTTACAATTTTCTCTATACTATACTGCCATATTTTATTAATTATTTTATAGTACCTTTCTTCGTATTAAAATTACATGTTGCTACACCTATAGAGATCAGTGTTTCCAGAAAAAAATAAAAACAATTCACAATTGGGTCATAGTGAAAATCTCTTGCTGTAAAACAGTGATGGTCAAAATAATTTTGAAAGAAAACTCAACAACTTGAAACTCTTGAGAAATATTTATTGATTTGATTTACAAAGGGTATACCCATCCAAACCTAAGGGCTGAAAGCAAGCACCATATTTCCTTTACTCTCTCACATGATGCTTCCCTGTTCCACAGGGCAAAACTCACAGTGGTAGCTGAACCATATAGAGAACAACGAATTTCATCTGAATTATCAGCATCGCTCATTCTTTTAATGAACTGTAACAACTGTGCAATGAATCAGTTGGATGAATCAATTGGCTACAGGGAGAGGATGCCCTGGGGGTGAGCAGCAGAGCCTGTGAGAGTGAAATCTTTCAATGAAGTGAAATCTGTCTTTAAAGCTTATTAATAATTTGAAGAAACAGCAGTGCAAAAAAATCAGAGAATACCTTCATGACTAAAGCTTTTCATGAGTTTGTAAGTACACAAGCTGTATCTGAGATTTAAGTAAAGGGTGGGTTTTTCAGATTTGTATGTTTTTATATATTTAGCAATACAGTATTTATAAAGTATGACTTGGAAAAACAAGTTCTTTACAAAATATGATGAAAGTATATTTTGAGTGCTTACGTAAGGTACTTTGCCCGAATCACTTCATAGATCTGCAAGATAACCACATGAGGCAGGTATATTTTGCCTTTTGGGAGTATTTCTAAGTTCCACACTTTAAAATTACTGAAGCCTGGATTCAGTACTACATTTGTGTGAGTCCAGTATTTATGCTTTTTCCCCCATTATATCCCATAGCTTTATTATCTGATTTTATCCTTACTTGCAGTACTATGTACGTTTGCTAAGAACAGATTGAATTTTAAGTGAGACTGATTTAATATTTTTTAAAATGTAGTTAATTACCTCTTTGATTGTTGCTAAATAATGCTTCCATTTCCATTGACATAGTTATTTTCTCTAAATAGAATTTTTTTTTAAATTAAAGAAAAAAACATGACAGGTCTAGAAATTTGCTGGATAGCTGATATTTCTGAAATTAGAAAATATAGTCCTAGATGACATCATTCCTTATGATTGTATCCTTTTCTGAGATACAGCATGTGGCTTCTCAGAACCAACAGAAATAAGAAGAGTATGCATTTACCTCTCATTTACTGTTACCGCATGAAATCCTAAATAGATGTTTTTGGCTTCCAATTTGTATCTCCATTCTTGTCTTCCACCCTTCCCTTTCAATTGGGTGAAAACTTGTGAGGCCACATGATTTTCTTTATTATTATTGGGTACCAAAAAGTTCTATGATCATTATAATTGCGAACATGATCTCAATTTAGATGAAAGATGTTTTATTTATATAATAAGAAAAACTCTGAACTTCTTCTCCCAGCCAAGTCCTGCTGCATACTAGATTCTTTATTAATTGACAGTATATCCTGTCAATTATTAAGGGTATATTTAGTACCCTTACTAGTTAAGTGTAAGTTATATATCAGTAAGTATATAATATACTGTATTATATTTCTATTCTTTATTATTTATGGGAAACTGGGAGAAAGTAGAGGTCAGAAGGGGGAGGGAATTTATTAATATTATTGAACAGTGCTATTACTGTGTCTAGGTTTAGAAATTGTTTAAATCTTACTGTTTCCTAAATGTGGAATTTTACTGTTACTTTGGAGAAACTTCACCCTCTCCAACACACACACACACACACACACACACACACACACACACACACACTGTCTTGATGTTAGCAAATCCAGTCTAGTTCTGCAATTGCTTACTCTTTTTTCATAGCCGTACACTCAAAAGGTCTCTTTTCAACTTCTAATTTCCATATCACTTTAGGCAGTCTGCATGAGTAGGTATCTCTCTCTCCTACATGGCCCACAACCGATCCACAAGGTCCACTCAAACATTCTCTTCCTGAGATATCTCTGTGAGTGGAGGTGGATCCCAAAGCAGCAGCCACTCCCTTTTGCTCTGCCACCAAAGCAGATAGTCAGCCCGTCTCTCATCCTGCAGATTTCCCAAGAAGGCTTAAAATACCTATTCAGTATGCTTTTCCTAACTGTTGGGAAATACATCAAGCTCTCCAAATAATTCCATTAAACTCTTTAAAGAAGAGTGGGACTTACTGTACAATAGCAGCTTTCACCAAATAGATCTCCTTGAACAACTTTCTCAGTTTCCAGCCACATAACACCGTAAATACTCACAAAAGTAAGTAATCTAATCCTCACATATTTTTGTTTTACAGCCCCCAGGAAGGTCTAACCAAAAGTTACTTTGGTATTTGATATCTGCTCAATATTTATATCTTATTCAAAATTTCAAATTTTGACATCCTATTGTGTTAACATAGGTCTACCTAATGTCTCCATTTGGGTCATGTTAGGCACATCCAGATTAATGAAAACCAGGTGATTTACATTTCCTCTTTCTCCCCTGTATCAGTAAATGCCATGTCCATCCATCTAATTGTAAAGAAAATGACTTAGGGAACAGTCTATATTCTTCCTTCCTACAACCCACCCTTATATATAACCAATCAGCAATTCTTATTCAGACTACCTTAAAAAAGATATCAGCATCTCCACTGCTTCCACCCTAGCCCTCTTTCAATGATTGCTTGACCAGATAACTACAATAACCTTTTTATTGTCCCCCTGCTTCCTTTCTTGGCACAGCCCACCGTGGCCCCTTATAATTGCCTTACATCATCCAGAATGGCCTTTAAAAATAGCTTATATTATATCAGTTCTTTGTTTAAAAAATTTTGATGCATCCCATTGTCCTTGTGTGATAACATAACAAAATTAAAAATATCTTCTATGACTACAGAGAACAGACTTGTGGTTACTAAGGAGGAGGGGGGTGGGAGAGGGATGGATTGGGAGTTTGGGATTAGTAGATGGAAACTACTATATTTAGAATGGATAAACAACAAGGTCCTACTGTATAGCACAGAGAACTATATTCAGTATCCTTTGATAAACCATAATGGAAAAGAATGTGGAAAAGTGTATGTGTGTGTGTGTGTGTGTATATATATATATATATATATATATAACTGAATCACTTTGCTGTACAGCGGAAATTCACATAACATTGTAAATAAACTATACTTCAATCAAATAAAATTTTTAAATGTATGAGTAAACACACATATACCTCCTCAGCCTCATTTTCTACATTCCAATCACACTAGCTCCTTTTCACTTCCATAAACGTGCCAAATTACTCCTATCTCAGGGCCTGTCACCAGCCATTTTATCATCCTGTGCACTTTCCTCCTGGATGACTGTGAGCCTGACCACCATTTATCATTCAGATCTCAGTTAAAATGACACCACTTCCAAGAGGACTCCTCTGATTACCTAAAACAAAACACCTTCTCAAAAAGCAATTACTCTCTGTTGTGTCACTCCTATTTCTTTATCCTTCATAAAACCTACTACACTTATAAGGATTTTTGTGTGTTTTTGGTTTACATTTTATTTCTTTTTCTCCCCATGAGTCAATAAGATCCTCAAAGAAAAGAACTAGCTCTCTTGTTTACAACTGCATTTCCAATTGTAAACATTCCCCATTGCAAACATAAGTAATTCATCCACATTATAAAGCTTTTATCACTTTCCACAGATATTTTCTATGGATACTTTAAAATACTTGTTACTTTAAAAATTTGACTCAGTAAATTCATTTATTTATGTACTCACAGACCTGTAGGGTCATGTATAGTTTGATATCTTGCAAAGCATTTTATGTAGAAAGTAATTTGATAAGTGCAATGATAAAGATGATTGGATTATAAGACAACAATAAATGCCTATGTAAATGGTAGCAGGGTGGCAGAGAGAATAAAGCTTCTAGGACATAGTTAACCAGAACTTATTTCTTTAGAATGAATAACAAAATAAGGATTGGTAAGGAGCACTAAGGGCCAAAGGAACACCATATACAAAGGCTTAGGACTGAATAAAAGCATGCAGATATCTAAATATGAAAGATAATATGCAGAGTTATGGCAAAAAAATGTATTTTAAGGATTTTAAATTTAAAATGACAAGTATAATAATTTATAGGATGCTTAAATGCAAATTACATCTGATCACATTTGCCTTTTAAAAAGATCTAACCTTGAGGCTTACTGAGAACTCATAGATGAGACCCACAATTTAAGTGTTTCAATAATCTAAGTAAGAAATGGTTAAGACACCAACTAAGGAGTAGACATGGATATAGGTGGATTCAAGACAGAATTCTAATGGTAGAAATTGTAAGATGAGGTGACTGATAAACTACAATAGGGAGGAAAAGGTCAAGGGTGACTCATTGTTTTGTGATTGGATGATAGAAAGATTCACTGTGAGAAAGGAACCTGTTTAAAATTTAAGTTTGATCAAGTTAATTTTAAAATACCTGGGAGATTTCTAGATTGGGATGTGCACTAGGTGAAGGATTGAGATATCAGTATTGGAGGTAGAGATTTTGCAGTCATTACAAACGATTATTCTGAAATCTTAGGTGTATTGGATTCTATAATCAAATAAAGCAGGGGTCTCTAACCCCCGAGCCGTGGCCTGGTACTGGTCTGTAATCTGTTAGGAGCTGGGCCGCACAGCAGGAGGTGAGCAGTGAGCGAGCAAAGCTTCATCTGCCGCTCCCCATGGCTTGAGTTACTGCCTGAAACATCTCCTCCCGCACCCCCGCTCCCCTGCCACCAGGCCGTAGAAAAATTGTCTTCCACGAAACCCTGGTACCAAAAAGGTTGGAGACCACTGAAATAAAGTACAGTTGACCCTTGAACAACTCAGGGACTAGGGACACTGACCATCCATATAGTTGAAAATCCAAGATAACTTATAGTCAACCACAGTTACATAGTTCCTCTGTATCTGTGGTTGAATATATGCAGATTCAACTAACCTTGGATGGTATAGTAGTGTTGTATTTACTGTTGAAAAAATCTGCATATAAATGGACCCTTGCAGTTCAAACCCATGTCATTCAAGGTTCAACTGTATGTTTAACTTCTATGTGGTAAATAAACACTTTGAAAATCTGAAGTTGAACTTTCAAGTCACCAGAGATGTGATAGAATTTGAATTGGACAGGAAAAAAACTGAGCAATTTGGCAATCTCTTTGATTAATGAGGAGTAACTATAAATTCTAAATCAATAGATGACATAGATGAGAAATTTATAGTACAGATTGGATAAAAATTTTAAAAGAAAGATCAATATTGTTGGAAACATTTTGAAAGTTAACAGTGAAAATAAACTCTGGTGTCTTAAGTATTTTATCTCTAATTTCCAAACTTGAATTATATAGGGTCAAGTTAGTGAGAATTTCCTTTTCAGAGGACTATAAAAGTAGAGTTTTCAGGAGAGGACTACTAGATTTCACTATGGCAAATTTGTGTTTTCTAGGAACACGTTGAGGTTATAGGTGCACTGTTCATAAAAAAAAAAAAAGAGAGCAGTGTGGCACAGTGTTAAGAATATGAGAATATTTCCATAAATTTGCCATAAGATAAACACAGGGTGAGATCTGAAGAAATGATGATGAAGCTAGCAGCTGTATCCATGTCTGAAAGCACAAAACTTTGTTGCCAAAAACTTTAAATTTGCCATAAGATAAACACAGGGTGAGATCTGAAGAAATGATGATGAAGCTAGCAGCTGTATCCATGTCTGAAAGCACAAAGCTTTGTTGCCAAAAACTTGGCCTCTGTGCACCAGTGCCAAATTGAATCTCAGAGACAGAGTTTTGGGTGAAGTAGAAAAAAATAGCTTGGGGCTTCCCTGGTGGTCCAGTGGTTAAGACTTTTCCTTCCAGTGCAGGGGGTGTGAGTTCAATCCCTGGTCCGGGAGCTAAGATCCCACATGCCTTGTGGCCAAAAACACCAAATCACAAAACAGAAGAAATATTGTAACAATTCAATAAAGACTTTAACAATGGTCCATATAAAAAAAAATCTTTTTTAAAAAAATAGCTTTATTGCTTTGCCAAGCAAAGGGGGACACAGCAGGCCCCTCAAAACTGTGTGTCCCCACCCAGGAGGATTTGGTTAGGAGTTTTATGGCAATGGTTCAAGGGTGGGGTTGCTGATAAGGATTAGGGTGTGTGCACTGCCCCCCCCCCCACACACACACACTCCTTTAATTCGGCCTCAGGTGGTCTCTTCATAATGAGCTTTTCTGGTTCTTTTAATCTGGCCTCAGGTGGTCTCTTGATGAGATTCTCAAGGTTCCTTTAATGTGTGATCTTCTCTGGAATGAAGAATGCTAACATCTTCCATTTGTTAGGTGTTTTAGTTCTGTAAAGAGCTCAAAGATATTGTTATGTGTATCCCTTGAGGAGGAACCAGGACCCTGCCCCAAGGCTGCACTGTTGTTTCTTGGCTGCTCCTCCCTTGTCTCTGCAACTGATTAGCAACTGTGTGAAAGGCTTCCATGCCCAGGAGCCCCACAGGGTTTGGTTTCAACTTCATGAGCCTAATTGCTATTTAGATTTAGAGGCTTCAAAAACCCTACCCCATAGATTTATCTGTATTCTGTGCATAGAGATATATTTGGTTCCATAGGGTATAAAAAAAATGTATACATTACTAGGAATCATAGCCTTAATTATAATACCGATAAAAATCATCATCAGTATAACATTTCCATTGTAATGAAAGAGGGTTAATCATTTTCTTATAATTTCATCTCATACTTAATGATTAAAGTCCCAGATAAAAGACATTGTCCAGCTTTGTCATGTGGTTACACCCTTGGACAAAGGAGAAAAAAATGTCTTTTCTTTTTTTGGTAATCTTTTTTTTTTTTTCAGTTGAGCCGAAATTCACATAACAACATTAACGAAAGAATTCAGAAGCATTTACATTCATGATGATGTACAACTACCATTTCTATTTAGTTCTAAAACATTTTCATTGCCCCCATATAAAACCACATACTTATCAAGCTGTTACTTCTCATTCTTCCTTTCCCTCAGCCCCTAACAACTGACAACTTGCTTTGTGTCTCCAAATCCATACAGACATCCTTGTTATAGCATGTGTCAGTGTTTCATTCTTTTCTATGGAATAATATTACAACATGGAATAATATTCCACTGCATATATATATATATATATATATATATATATATATACTACAGTTTGTTTATCCATTCATCTATTGATGGACATTTGGGTTGTCTCCATCTTTGGCTATTGTGAATAGCACTGCTATGAATATCCATGTACAAATATTTATTTGAGTTTGTGTTTTCAGATCTTAGGGTTATATACCTAAGACTGGGCTTGCTGAGTCATGTGGTAGTTCTACGTTTAACTTTTTGAGAAATTACCAAACTCGTATCCACATTAGCTGTACCATTTTAAATTCCCATCAGCAATATACTATGATTCTAATATATATACATCCTGGCCAAGAATTTTTTTTTTTAAGGTGTGAAGTAATATCCCATGACTTTGATTTACATGTCCCTAATGACTAATGATGTTAAGTATCTTATTGTGTACCTGTGGGCCATTTCTATATATTCCTTAAAGAAATGTCTGTTCAAGTCCTCTGCCTATATTTTAATTGGGTTGTTTATCTTTTTGTTGTTGAGAATAGGACATCTTGTGTGCAGCCAACAAAGGGAGACATATGAAGGAAAGTGAAATGTTATTACCTAAATAAAGGTAAATGGATTTTGAACAACCAAACAAATGGGTGTCATAATATCTTTAAGCTTTTCTACCTTGCACAAGACAGGATACATTTTGGCATTTATTGCATTTAATTTTTTTCTTTGAATTTGAAGGATGTTAAAGGTGAGGGCCAGATATCTTTCATGGTTGTACTGCATATAACACAATATTTGTTGATTTTTTAATTTAACAATGACATGTTTACTCAATTTGGTGATCACTGAGGATATCTTCCATAAAGTTATTTTATCAAGTATCTGAAAATCTGAATGCACGTATCCTTTTCTATAACGTCTACTTCTAGATTGAAATACTAGTTACGTAGTAGGTCTGACGTGAACACTTTCAGCAGATTTATGCTTATACTCTAATTAGTAGGATGCACTTATTTGAAAGAGTCTTGTTGGAAAAAATATTGAGGTGTTAGGATGTGGTTTTTGCACAATCAACATAATAGGATTCAGGTGGACAGAGCATTGAGTTAGGAGGACTCTAGTCACATAGCATACTGAGTTGTTCATGTAACACTTAAAAGTGAATTATGAGGGCCTATTTGAACAGGAAAATGCTTTAAGAATATGTATTTATATTGAATCATCAGGAAAGGCTTTGAAGTGTCCCTCTGTGACAAGTATAGAAAATATAACACTGAAATGGACCCAAATAATTCTCACAATGTAATTTGCAGAGTTTGCAAAACTTTTGCATTTTACTCACCCAAAGAAGAAAATCCTTAGTGCATTAGGCCTGTCTTTTTATTTACACATATGTTTATTCTCTGGATAATTGAATGAAATAGACTTGCACATTTCTTCTGTGGCTGTCATTATTAGCCTGAATATAATCAGGTTAATGAAAGCAATTTCATTTTTTATTGGTAAAATATAACTCTTGATGTAGTTTTGATATGCTTGTGGCTGTTTAAAACTGACATATCTCTCAATGAATCCTAATATTCCAGCATGAAATTGAGGTAGAAAACCATTTGTTTTATTCCCAATTCCATGCCTGACTTTGTAAATGTTACAAATAAGCCCAGCAACTGGATAATGCCTGTGAACAAGGGACTAATGTCCCTTACCAGTTGGTAAATTAGTATAGTGTGCTTGTGAGAAAATTTTTGTTCTCCACCTACACATTTGTTTGTTCAAAGAATTGCTTCTTAGTGATTATAAAATGAAAAATCTTACTCCCTAAATGGAAAGGCAGCAATAAAAGAGCATGATTTCTTGAGTGTGAGAGGTCTACATTTGAATTCCTTATCTTACAGTTTTGTAGCTTTGTAACTTTGACAAATTATGTAATTTCCTCAATCCTCTATTTTATTTTTCGTTTATTTAATTAGTAACTTCCTACCTAAAAGATAGTTATAACTTCCATATTATTCATTATTTCTGCATGGGCTACTACATTGACCATAAAGGCAACTCTTTTAGAAGTAATTCATGCCATTATGATGCTAGTGATTTAAATTATTTAGTCAGATAGTATTTTATCAGGTTTTTATTCTCTTCCATCTCAGTTGCAAGGGGCAATTCATGACCCTTTGGTTTACATTTATGACTCAGATATTTACTCTACCTGACTTTGTGGTTTCTTGTTCTAATGATGAGTATTTAATTGCCTTTGGTTTCATTTTTACAGCTGTAAGATTGGTTTTGATATTAGATCACTGCTCAAATATAATTCATTAATTTCTCTTTGTAAATGTTTGTCATTTTAGTTGCTGAGTATAGGGTATTAGAGAGTCAATACATTTTTGTTTTTTTATTTAATGGGAGATTGAGGCAACAGTTGTGTCCTGTGTACTGGAAACTCTTTCTCATTTTATATCTTAATAACCAGAACATATTTATTAATAATATTTTAAATTTATTTTGATAGCTAACATTTATTAAATGCTTTCTATATCAGACCATGATTTAAGGGGTTTACCTATATGTCACTTAATCTTTACAACCCTATGAGATTAATACTAATATTATCTCAATTTTTTAGATGGTACAGAAAGGTAATGCATCCAAGTCACCATATTAGTGAAAGGTTTTACTTTTCTGAGTAGTTATTACTCAGTAGTTAGTTAATTCCTAGTTCTTTAATAGTTGAAAGCAGTATAAGAAAAACTCTCAAAATGTAAATAACAAACAGCTAAAAGAATTTCAATTTCATGCAAATGGTGTATGGGAAATTTTTTTTTTTTTGGTGTATGGAAAATACTTTGATGTAATACTTTTCCCAATCACATAACACCACAACAGGAAAACTCTAAAAATAGGCAAGTTGATCAAGAGCCATATACAAAAATAAGAAAGACTTGGTATACTAATTATTTTTATTTGGTTTATCCATTATAGGTATACTAGGGAATGTAGATAACACCTGGAGGTACTTAAAATAAAATATATTCATAGTTTGGATATCTGTATATGGTCTTACCAAACTAAAGTCAGTTTTGCATTTTCTAGCTTTTTGCTACCATAGGATCAAACACTTATTTGCTTGCTTTTTCACGTGGTATGATTTCATCAATATATACTTAAATGAATATCATAATTCTGGGAACTCTTTGCCTATTGCCCAGTCTATTCTGAAAATGAATATAGTTTCGCCTAAAATGTTTTATTTTACATAATTTTTCTAAAAAATTATTAAATTAGGCCAAGATTTAAAAAATCAAGACCTTCCCAATAACAATCTCTTCTCCTTTGTTTCTTGGGGAAAGTGACCAGAAAATTTGGAAACACTGGACCAGAATTCAGCTGGAGTTAAATTGCAGTTGCATAATTCGGACAGGATATACACTTTCCAGTTCAGCAGAGTACCCATCAATTTATTGTCTCCTTGACAGAAAATCTGAAAGTCAACTACAGTTCATCATCATTTGCTGTTTTTCTTTTTAGAGTAAATAAATATTTCCCTGTTTCTATATCTTTAACAAAGATGCGCAAGTGAAAAAAATAAATCTAGGAGAGCTAATATTTCAAGAAAGCAAGATATAAACAGTATTTCTTTGTGGAAATAAACATTATTCTTATCATTTACTGTAAAAACAAAGTATTTAGTATGTAATCTGTATCTTTGGTCATATACCCACGTTGACTCCTATAGGTATTCGAGTTTGTGACCCCTGGTCTAGAGATACGCAACAGTAGAAATCATTCTGAATCTCAGTTTCTATATTTTTATCAATTATAGCGCTGTTTAACAGCACATGGGTGGTTCATCAGTTTAAGCCACTTTTCAGGGTAGGAATGTCAGAGGAATGCATCTGTCACAGAAAATTAAGAAACATCCATACAGTACCTAATGGCCTAAAAAACTTAATCTGTTTCCCAAATCACTTGACTTACTGTCTAGGGTTTTTTTTTCTCCACTGAAGAATATCAAGCTCAATATCATTCCTGCAGACTTCAAATGAAATCAGATTGTCAGCTCTTTCAAACGTAAATCCAATAATTAATATCTAGTTGGCAGGCTCTTATATGGATTGTTTCTTAAAAACTAAAGATGATAATTGAATTTAAAATGCTGTGCTTAACATTTTAGGGTGATACATGGTGAATGCAGTGGAGAATCTTCTTCTGTCAGTGTGGATTTCTTAATGGAAATTCACTTAAATGAGGGCTTATCAATTTGTAGTGTATTATCTCACTCTGGTTCAGACCAAGCTTCATTGAACACATGCCCGCCCCCTACACATAATAAATTGCATTTTGGCAGTACAATTCTTTTAAATAAATATTTTCTCTCTTTTAATTTTAAATAAGCCTTTACCATCTGTTCTGTCCTTTAGTCGCAAATGCCGAAGAATGTAACTTACTATTGTGCCATTTACAAACTGCAGACAGAGAAGTGACTTAGTGCTTGGCATGTCTTTATTCTTCATTCTACAGTCAGTAATTTTTTTTCCCTTTCTTATGCTTCAGATATAATGGGGGATATTATTCTGTTCTGATGTGTTGAAATCTTTTCCAGCAAAAAGGAAACACAGGGCTTCCCTGGTGGCGCAGTGGTTGAGAGTCCGCCTGCCAATGCAGGGGACACGGGTTCGTGCCCCGGTCTGGGAAGATCCCACATGCCGCTGAGTGGCTGGGCCCGTGAGCCATGGCCGCTGAGCCTGCGCGTCTGGAGCCTTTGCTCCGCAACGGGAGAGGCCACAACAGTGAGAGGCCCGCGTACTGCAAAAAAAAAAAAAAAAAAAAAAAAAAAGGGAACACAGGGAAGGAAAAGTGATTAATCAAAAGACTTAACCAAGGCCATATCTGTAGAAATGTGATGTACCTGTAGGATTATAATTGTATAAAGAGGATGTTAACCCTAATTGTATCAGGCAGATACAGTACAGATTGCATCATAGCCAAGACCCTTGGTAAAGGATATTCTGTTTGTCTCCTAAGAGGGACAAGGGATCTTTACAAAGAAACAGAGAATTAAAGCTTGCATTCATCCTGTCTACATCTTTTGAAAGGCTACACACTCTATGAACTTAGCAAAAATTAGCTGGACGTTCGAAAGGCATCAAACACTAAAGAGGAAAGTGGTATATTAAGTCTGGTTAAAGCGTAAAATTTATATTCAATTCAATTTATTGTTCATCAAGCCCTTTCTTTAAAGAAATAACATAGTGAGACACCTAGCTGAATACATTCATAATGAAAATAAAAGCTGCTGATTAATTGAAAACAAAAACAGGGAACCCTTGTACAATGTTTATGTTAGGAATTCATAAGGAACTAATGTCACTAACAGGAAAGTGTTGATATTCTTCAAAACCAGAGCACATGAGCCTTCATTCTTGGCTACTTTGGTCAAAAAGCCTTCCCAGGTTGTGACTAGGCACTCCCTTGAGAGGTTTTTTCTGTATTGCTTTCTCGACTCTCCATGTTACAGCTGTCAGACAGTGGACTCAGCTGTCTAGAATACTGTACCCTGGCCAAGGCCAGACTTACCTTTGTCCCCTGGTCTATAATTCAGGACCAGACATTATTAGGGTGGTCAGTTTTGTAGAATTAAAGACTTAGACATACCAAAGCCCTCTCAAGCATTGCTGCCCAGAAATGTGTCTAGTTTGTTGTAGTCCTTCCTAGAGCTAAAATAAGTTCTTACCTTATACTCTTTAAAGATGACCTGGTAGTAATCATCACAGGTATCCCATCCATTCTACTTCTTCCCTCTGCCAAAACTGCTTCTCTCTTTCACAACTGATACAATAGGAAGAGAAACGTTGATCATTAAAACTAAATGAAATAAAAAAGCTACAGAGGCCTCTGCCATTTAAGAGAAGTAAATTAAACTACACAGATTTTTCTGTTTGATATCAGTATAAGTAGATTAGTAAGTAACATTCCTTTATCTTGTAAAATTCCCCAAAGAAACAATGAATTAGAAATGGAGTACAGAGAATAGAAATATTGTACCATCTATCTATACAATGAAGTAAAAAGCTGGAAATTGAAAAGGAACTAAAAAAAAAAAAAAGTTATATCATCTGGGTATGCTAACAGATGGACCAAAAAACCACTTTCTTTTTAAATTAGTTATTGGATCAAAGATAAAACCTAAAATGAAACTGCAGTTTACCTAGAATATATATAATAATGAAACATTACATATTAGAATGCATAAGGTATAGAACTAAACTCTCAAAGGAAAATTAAATATATACATTGATAAATGAAAAAAAGGAAAATTAAACATGTGATTGAGAAAGTTAGTAAATGAGTAATAAAATAAAATGGAAGCATAAAGCAAGAAATAATAAAGGTTAAGTAGGAAACAATGAATTAGAAAAGAGAGTAGAACACACACAAAAAATCAGGTTCTTTGGCAAAATCAATGTAGTAGCTAATCACTAGCTAATATGAATCTGCAGAAAATGAGAAAAGAACGAATGTGCAAAATAAATAATGATAAGGAAAATAACTACAAAAACAAACAAAATGAAAAGACTCATAAGAAACCGTCTTGCACAGCTCTATTCAAATACGTTTGGAAACTGGGATATAATTTATTTTTAGGAAATGTAATTTATGAAAACTAATTTTAAAAGAAGGTAGTCTAAATAGAATGATTCCCATGGAATAAAGAGATAATAACCCTCTCCCAAGTATATGTAGCTCATATGATTTAAAGAATTCCAACACAAAATTCTATAAAATAATTCCAGTGCTACTTAAATAGTTTCAGGATATTGAGGGGTAAAAGAAAACTTTATAATTCTTATTTTAAGAAAATATAGTGAAACACCAATATAAATTACAAAGAAAACAAAGGCCAATCTACTTCATGAATATTAATGCCAGAGTGTTAATTTTAGTAAATAAAAGCAAAATAGCAAAATAATACATCATGATGATGGATAATATAGTTTATCACATTAATGTATCTAACAGAAGTTCATATGATTCTTTTTATAAGAGGTAAGCATTTGATAAAATATTTCTATTTGGGTGGGATTAATGCTTAATGATAAATAAAATAAATAATAAAATAGAGATTAGGCCTATTTAGTTTACAAAATATGTTCATTAGCTGTATAGCATTTTAAGGAAATTAAGAAATATTATTAACATGGCTATTAACATTTTACTGAGAGTGGTAGTCAGTGCAATTAGAAAAGATAAAGGAATTGGAGACATATGTAAATGTGTGAATAAAATATTACTACTCTCCTATGATCTGATTTTATACTCAGAAAGATTAAAATAAACTAAAAATTTTAAGTATATACTAATTCTTAGAAATAACATAGTACAAAATTAATATTTAGAAACACTAGGTGCCACATATTTCAGTAGCAATTGCTTAGAAAATATCATAGAGGAAAAGACCCCTTTTAGATTAGCAAGAAAGAATACCTAGGGATAAATGTCTGTGGAAAGAACTGTATTTAAAAAGCACTGTGTAAAATTTAAATTAAATAAAAACTTTTGAATTCTGCAAAGCAACAAACAAAAATAATAAATGGAAATGCATACTGTGTTACTGCTTTAAAAAATCACAAGAATGCCAGTATTAAGAGTCTCATGTGGATTTTTTATATACCTTACATGTAGTATCTCACATCATTGGGAGAAAAGATATGCGTTTAATAAATGAACAACTGAAGAACCAGTTAGAAAAATCATTTGGCATTCATACTGCATGCCAATTATGATAATATGTTTCAAATAAATGAAACACTTAAATATATACAAAACAATATAGTGTTACTAGAGAAAATATAATTCTTTACTAACTTTGTGATACAAAGATCTAACTATAAAAAAGGAAAGATTCAGAAACTTGACAACGTAAAACATCTTTTTAAAAAAATAATCTCAGTCAAAAGATAATTGATGAATTGGAAAAAAATTATGAATTTTGAAGTAGAAAATCTGCACATAGAACATTTTTCATATAGATTTATAAAAGACAAAAAGCTATAAAATTGGCAAAGACTGAACACAAAATTTCTAGAAAAATAAGTTTTAAAAAGTTTCTAAAACATAGGAATCACTAGAAAGTTGATTACAGCAGACAGTTCAATTAAATCAGTTCAATTAAAACTGAGGTACTATTTTTCACTTACCATATTATAAAATATATTCAAATTTTTATACTAAAACCCTGTATGTATTCTTTGGGCAGTATAACTTTTTTAAATTAATTTTTTTTATATCTTTATTGGATTATAATTGCTTTACAATGTTGTGTTAGTTTCTGTTGTACAACAAAGTGAATCAGCTATAAGTATACATATATCCCCATATCCCCTCCCTATTGAGCCTCCCTCCCATCCTCCCTATCCCACTCCTCTAGGTCATCGCAAAGCATAGAGCTGATCTCCCTGTGCTATGCAGCAGCTTCCCACTAGCCATCCATTTTACATTTGATAGTGTACATATGTCAGTGCTACTCTCTCACTTTGTTCCAGCTTCCCCTTCCCCGCCATGTCCTCAAGTCCATTCTCTACATTGTATCTTTATTCCTGCCCTGCCACTAGGTTCATTAGTACCATTTTTTTAGATTCCAAATGTGTATATTAGCATACAATATTTGTTTTACTCTTTCTGACTTCACTCTGTATAACAGACTCTAGGTCCATCCACCTCATTACAGATAACTCAATTTCATTCCTTTTTATGGCTGAGTAATATTCCATTGTATATATGTGCCACATCTTCTTTATCCATTCATCTGTCAGTGGACATTTAAGTTGCTTCCATGTCCTGGCAATTGTAAATAATGCTGCAGTGAACATTGTGGTACATATTTCTTTTTGAATTATGGTTTTCTCAGGGTGTATGCCCAGTATTGGGATTGCTGGGTCATATGGTAGGTCTGTTTTTAGTATTTTAAGAAACCTCCATACTGTTCTCCATAGTGGCTGTATCAATTTACATTCTCACCAACAGTGCACGAGGGTTCCCTTTTCTCCACACCCTCTCCAGCATTTATTGTTTGTAGATTTTTTGATGATGGCCATTCTGACAGGTGTGAGGTGATACCTCCTTATGGTGAGCAGTATAATTTGATACATTCTCTATGGAGGTCAGTTTATCATCATTTAACACTTTATCAATTCATCTATCCTTTGACTCAGCAATTCCAGTCTTGGAATTTATCCTGGAGATAAACAGATACAATGCATTGAAAATGACAAATGTTCTTTGCAGTATTGTTAGAAAACAGAAAACAAATAACCCTTACCCTCCCACCAAAGTTGGGAAATGCACATCCACAGCCTAAATGTCCATCATCTGAAAACCAGTTGAATAAATGATATTTTAATCTATAAAATGGAACATGATAAAACTGGTGGCGGAGAGGGAGGGAGAGAGAGAGAGAGGAGCCTATCTGTATTGATATGAAGCATTCCAAGATATATTTGATAAGTAAAAAATCAATGTGCATGACAATAAATTTCCATTTACAGAAAAAAAAAGGAAAAATCAGTTTACATTCAATTTGCTTACATGTGCTTTAAAATATTTCCAACAGGGGACACACAAACCCAGTAATAGGAATTTCGTATGGGGAAACTTGCTTAGAGCAGAGGTGAGAGAGAATTTCCGCCACAAATTTTCTTTGACTTTTTTGACTTTGAATCATACGGATGTATTACTTACTGAAAAAGTGAAATATTAATAAATTAATAAATATTTCATAGCTATCATTACCTTAATTTACTAATGACAAAGCGATTTCTCCTTAAGATTTTTAGGAATTAAAGAAGCTATTATAATGTTAATATTTTACATTGCTCTGGGCTGAGAAAAGGAAATTCAGAATAACTTTCAGAATGTAGTTTTAGAAATGTAAAGGTTGACCTGAACAATTTGTGTGTAACTATAGTTGCTACTCTTTAAGATACAGAAGTAATATAATACTTATTTTTTGTACTTTTGGATTGATACGGAGCAAAGACAAATGAACAGTTATGGAAGCACTGTTTCCATCATAAGAAAAATGAGGATCATGAAAATGATTTCATAGCAGTTTATGGAATGGGTGTGTTGAATTTCTTATGCATGTGATGGAGGTTCAAGGTAATTTATGTAAAATGTGATAATCATACTTCTCTGACCCAAGCCTAGAGAACTTCTTCTCCCACACAAAAATTTACTCTTCCAGGTTAATACAGCTGTTAGCTGGTGCTCTATGTGCAGAGACATATCCTTGCCTTTAAATCAAATGTTCTGACCCATGCTGTGTCTCCTAGTTCTTTTATAAATTAACCAGCAATGGACCCATTGTCTGTCCATACTTCAATATGTGGAAGCTACTGGGGTTGAGCCAGATGCAAACAGTGATGCAAAGATTCCCATCTCTGATGTGTAACCACCACAGTCATTGAGTTGGTAATTTCCGTTCAAAATTAACCCACTTGTTTTTGGAGAGAGCAGGTCTTCCTACAGAGGTGTAATTTTTTGTGTGTAAACTCATGGTCAGTGATGATACCCACAGCTAGATCATCCGGTACATTTACTTCTTTAGCATAAGGCTTCAGTTTTCATGTAATTTACCACTGATGAAGAAATTCGTTTCTTCATTTCAGTGCAAGGGTTGCAGCTTACCTATCCTGCCACAATAGATAACTTTAATTTAGGAAACTTGAAATCCCTGTCTTGCTCTAATGGAAGTTCATAGGTCTTTATACACAAGAGAAATGATAGGCATTGATACCCACTGAGGAGTATACCTGCCTGAATAAGATCAGTATTTTATGTTTTTTTGAGAGCTTAAATTTTTTAAAAAAAGAAAAAAAAAGCTCTATTGACCTTTAATATATTTAATCCAAACCTATGAAGAATGATCAGAAAACTTCTAATTTATTTTTAAAAATCTTACAACTAACAGGAGTATAAATTGTTAAATACTGTGGAAAATGATTTGGCCTGGTATATATGAGGAATTGCTTATCCAAAGAATCAGCAAGCTTTCTACTTGGCCCCAGATACACTGAAGGACCTCCTGCAATATATACCAGTATATAAACATACATGTATATGTATATATAGGTATGTGTATATATGTGTATATACTATGCAGATATGAAAATGAATGAGTTATAGCTATATATACATATGTATATATTAAATATTTTAAAGTGATTAATAAAAATATATTTATTAAACAATACATACAATATGACTCCATTTTTACTAATATAAAAAATTAGGCAACATACAAAATGTGATGCAGTGAACATTTGATGAGAGGAGGATGGACTGAAAAGTGGACGGGATAAGGTAAGGGCCAGAATGTGCTTACATATTATTATTAATGTTAAGTTTAGTTATTAGGTGTTGGGTGGATAGTGTTTGCTCTATCTATTTATAATAGTAGTTTGTTTGCATAAATTAATTTATAATGTTAAAAGATATAAAATAACCCATACACATTATCTCACAGTTTGTTAGAGTTGATTTTAACTTCCATTAAAAAAAGTGTGCTACCATATGCCAGTAGTATTACACTCCAGAGAAACCTCATTCAATAAACCTAACTGAAGGAGCTGTGGCCAAAATGGTGGAATAGAAGTACCCTTACTTCACCTCCTCCCACAGGCACACAAATATTGCAGCTATTTACAGAGCAACTATTTATAAGAATGACCTGAAGACTAGCAGAAGAGATTTTCCACAACTTAAGACATAAAGAAGGAACCACAGGGAGATGAGTAGGAGAGGCAGAGATACAGTATAATGAAAGCCCCATCCCCCTGTAGGCAACCCACAAAAAGGAGGATAATCATAATTGCAGAGGTTCTCCCCAAGGAGTGAGGGGTTCAAGCCCCACATGAGTTTCCACAGCCTGGGGGTCCTGCACTAAAGATGAGCTCCCAGACATCTGGCTTTGAAGGCCAGCAGGACTTCAAAGAGCCAGGAGGCAGTAGAAAACAGAAACTCTGCTTTTAAAGGGCACATGCAAAATCTCGTACACTCTGAGTCCCAGCACAGAGGCAGTAAGTTGAAAGGAGCCTGGGTCAGGCCCAGTTGCTGATCTTGAAGAGCCTCACAGAGAAGCAGGAGACAGTTGGGACTCCCTGTGGAGACATAGATGCTGGTGGTAGCAATCTTTGGGAGCTTGTTCCACCACAGATACACTGATGCTGGCAAGTGCCATTTTGGAGTTCTCCTGATAGCCTATTAGAGCTGAGGACTTACCTAACCACCAGTGGGCCAGCATCAACCCTGGTTCCCCTGGGGCCCCACAGCCAGTCACTCTGGGACCAGGCCCAAACCGTCAGTGGGCTGGCAGCTACTGCATGAGGCAGGGCCTGGTAACCAACTGAGTAGCCCACAAAGAGGGCACCCCTGAGCATATAGCTGTGGTGACCAGCATGGAGTGTGCTGCTGGGTTCCTTAGGATATCTCCTACATAAGGCCACTTTTTCAAGATTGGGAAATGTCACTGACCTATCTAACACATAGAAATAAAAACAGAAAATGAGGCAACAGAGGACTTTGTTCCAATCAAAAGTATAAGATAGAACCCCAGAAGAAGAACTAAGTGGAGATAAGCAGTCTATCTGATAAAGAGTTCAAGGTTATGATCATAAAGATTCTCAATGAAGTCAAGAGAAGATGGATGAACACAGTGGAAATTTTAATAAGGAGTTGGAAATTATAAAGAAGAACCAAACAGAGCTGAAGAATATAATAACTGAAATAAAAAACACACTAGAGGGGCTTCCCTGGTGGCTCAGTGGTTGCGCATCCGCGGAGCGGCTGGGCCCGTGAGCCATGGCCGCTGAGCCTGCGCGTCTGGAGCCTGTGCTCCACAACGGGAGAGGCCACAGCAGAGGGAGGCCCGCATACCACAAAAAAAAAATAAATAAATAAAAATTAAAAAAAAAAAACACACTAGAAGGAATCAACAGTAGATTAGATCATACAGAGGAACAGATCAGTGAACTGGAAGACAGAGTAGTGGAAATCATCCAAGCTGAACAGAAAAAAGAATTTTTAAAAAATGAGGACAGTTTAAGACACCTTTGGGCAACATCAACTGTAATAACTTTTGCATTATAGAGGTCTCAGGAAGAGAAAAGAGAGAAAGGGACAGAGAAATTATTTGAAGAAATAATAGCTGAAAACTTACCTAACCTGGGAAAGGAAAATGATATCCAGGTCCAGGAAGTACAGAGCATCCCAAACAACATGAACCCAAAGAGGACCACACTTGAGATATTTTATAATTAAAATAGCAAAAATTAAAGCTAAAGAGAGGATCTTACAAGCAGCAAGAGAAAAGCAACTGGTTACATAAAAGGGAACTCCCGTTACACCATCAGTAGACTTTTTAGCAGAAAATTTGCAGTCCAGAAGGGAGCAGCATGATATATTCAAAGTGATGAAAGGATAAAAACCTACAACCACAAATACTCTACCCAACCAGGCTATTACTGAGACTTGATGGAGAGATAAAAAATTTTACAAAGAAGCAAAACTAAAAGTGTTCAGCAGTAGTAAACTGACTTTACAAGAAATGTTAAAGGGATTTCTCTAAGCGAAAAAGAAAACACCACAACTAAATATGAAAATTATAAAAGCAAAAACCTCATTGGTAAAGGCAAACATACAGAAAATGTAGTAAGCCAATCATTCATAAAGGTGGTAGGAAGGTTAAAAGATAAAAGTATTAAAGTCAATGGTATCCATAATAAGTAATTAAAGAATTCATAAAATAAAAAGATTTAAAATAAGATTTCAAAACATAAAACATTACAACGTGTGGTTGGAGTAAAAATGAAGGGTTGTTAGAATGCCTTCGAACTTAAGAGATCATCAACTTAAAATAATCATGTATGTATATAGGTTTTATATATGGACCTCATGGTAACCCAAAAATGAAAACCTATTATAAATACACACAAAAGAATAGGAATACAAACAAAACACTAAAAATAGTCAATAAATCACAAGGATACAGAGCAAACGAAAGGAACAAAAAAGAACTATAAAACAACCAGAAAATAATTAACAAAATGGTGATATGTACATATCTATCAGTAACAGTAATTACTTTAAATGAAAATGGACTGAATGGTACACTCAAAAGACATTGACTGGCTGAATAGATTTAAAACAAACAAACAAAACACAGGTGCCTCAAGAGACTCACTTCAGATTTAAGTATACATACAGACTGAAAGTGAGAAGATGGAAAAAAGTGCTCATGCAAATGGAAACAAAAAGAAAGCTGTGGTAGCCATACTTATGTCAGACAAAATAGATTTTAAACAAATACTGCCAAAGAGACAAAGAAAGACATTACATAATGATAAAGGATCAATCCAACCAGAAGTTATAAAAATTGTAAATATAGAGCACCCAACATAGAAGCACCTAAATACATAAAGCAAATATTAAAAGACATAAAGGGAGAAATTAACAGTAGCAGGATAATAGCGAGGGACTTTAATAACCCACTTACAGTGGCCATATCAGTCAGACAGAAAATCAGGTCAGATCTACTTCATATATATATATGTGGTGGCAGAGGGGGGGAGAGAGAGAGAGAGATGGAACATTCCATCCAAGTGCAGCAGAATGCATGTTTTTTTCATGGGCACATGGAACATTCTCCAGGATAGATCACATGCTAGGCCACAAAACAAGTTTCAGTAAATTTAAGAAGATAGAAATTATATCAAACATAGTTTCAGACCATGATGGTATGAGACAAGCAATCAACTACAAGAAAAAAAAAAACCTGCAATAAACACAAACACATGGAGGCTAAACTATATGCTATAAAACAAACAATAGGTCAGTGAAGAAATCAAAGAGGAAATTTAAAAAATACAAGCTTACAAATGAAAATGGAAATAACAATCCAAACTCTTGGCATGCAGCAAAAGCAGTTTTGAGAGAGACACTTATAGCTATAAAAGCCTACTTCAAGAAGCAAAAGATATCTCAAATAAATCTAACCTTACACCTAAAGGAACTAGGAAAAAATAACAAACAAAACCTAAAATTAGTAGAAGGAAAATAATAAAGATCATATCAGAAATAAATAGAGACTGAAAAAATAAAACAATAGAGAAGACCAAGGAAACTAAAAGCTGGTTCTTTGAAAAGGTAAACAAAATTGATAAACTTTAGTCAAACTCATCAAGAAAAAAAGAGAGAGGACCCAAATAAATAAAATCAGAAGTGAAAGAGGAGAGTTAAAACTGACGCTATAGAAATACAAAGAATCATAAGAGATTACAAAGAACAATTGCCCATTCATAAAATGAAGAAATGGGTAAATTCCTTGAAATGTACAATCTCCCAAAACAGAATCAGGAAGAAATAGAAAACATGAACAGACTGACTACCAGTAATGAAATTACATCCATAATTTTAAAAACTCCCAACAGAGAAAATCTAGGACCAGATGGTGAATTCTACCAAACATTTAAAGAAGAATTAACAGCTACACTTCTCAAAATATTCTAAAAAATTAAAGAGGAAGAAATGCTTCTGAACTTATTCTGTGAGGCCAGCATTACCCTGATACCAAAACCAGTGGAAGGCACCACAAATAAAGAAAATTACAGGCCAATATCACTGATGAACATAGATGCAAAAATCTTAAACAAAATATTAGCAAACTGATTTCAGTAATACATTAAAGGGATTATACTCTATGATCAAGTGGGATTTATCCTAGGCATGCAAGGATGATTCAATACATTTGATACGTCACATTAAAAAACTGAAGATTAAAAATCATATGATCATCTCAATAGTTGCAGAAAAAGCTTTTGACAAAATTCAACACTGATTCATGATAAAAACTCTCAACACAGTAGATATAGATGGAACATGCCTCAACATAATAAAGCCCATTTATAATAAACCTACAGCTGACATCATACACAATGGTTAAAAGCTGAAAGCATTTTCTGTAAGATCAGGAACAAGACAAGTATGCTGATTCTTACTGCTTTTATTTAACATAGTATTGAAAGTTTTAGCCATGGTAATTAGACAGGAAAAAGAAATAATCCAAATTTGACAGGAAGAAAAAAAACTGGCACTGTTTGCAGAAGTTGTGATACTATATTTAGAAAATCCTAAAGACACCACAAAAAAACTATTAAAACTTAAATTGAATAAATTTGCAGGATACAAAATTAATATACAGAAGTCTTTTGTATTTCTATACACTAACAACAAACTATCAGGAAGAGAAATTAAGGAAACAATCCCATTTACAATTGCACAAAAAATAATAAAATACCTTGCAGTAAATCTAAGCAAGGAATAAAAGACCTGTACTCAGAAAAGTATAAAGTATAAGACACTGATGAAAGAAATTGAAGAAGGCACAAACAAATGGAAATATAAGTAATACTCATGGAACAGAAGAATTAATATTGTTAAAATGACAATAGTACCCCAGGCAATCTACAGATTCATTTCAACCCCTGTCAAAATACCAATGGTATTTTTCACAGAACTGGAACAAATCATTGTACAATTTTTATGGAAACAGAAAAGACTCCAAATATCCAAATCAGTCTTGAGAAAGGAGAATATAGCTGATCCTTGCCTTCAAACTATACTGCACTACTACAGTAATCCAAACAGTATGGTATTAGCACAAGAACAAACATACATGGAACTGAATTGAGAGCTGAGAAATAAACCCACGCTTATATGGTCAATTCATCTATGACAAGGGAGACAAGAATATGCAATGGGGAAAAGACAGCCCCTTCAATAAATGGTGCTGGGAAACCTGGACATGCAAATGTATCAAACTGAACTTCTTTCTCACATCATATACAGCAAGTCAAAATGGGTTAAAGACTTACATGTATGACCTGAAACATAACACTGTGAGAAGAAAACATGGACAGTGCTCTTTTTGACTTCAGTCTTATCAATGTTTTTGGCTCTCTCTCCTCAGGCAAGGGCAAAAAAGCAAAAATAACCAAGTGGTACTAATAAAACTAAAAAAAAACCTTTTCCACATTGAAGGAAGGAAACTATCAACAAAATGAAAAGGCTGTCTACTTAATGGGAGAACATATTTGCAGGCAATCTATTTGATAAGTGGTTAATATCCAAAATATACCAAAAACTCATACAACTCAACATCAAAAAAACAAAACAAAAAACAACCCAACAACCCAACTTAAAAATGGACAGAAACCTTGAAGAGATATTTTTCCAAAGAAGGCCTATAGATGGCCAACAGACATATGAAAAGATGCTCAACATTACTAATCATCAGGGAAATGCAAATCAAAACCACAGTGATATATCACCTTCCTTCAGTCAGAATGGCTATTATCAAAAAGACAACAAATAACTAGTGTGGGAGAGGATGTGGAGAAAAGGAAATTCTTGTGCACTGTTAGTGGGATTGTAAGTTGGTGCAGCCACTGTGGAAACAGTATGGAGATTCCTCAAAAAATTATAAATATAGCTATCATAAGATCCAGCAGTTCCACTTCTGCATATTTTTCCAAAGAAAACAAAAAAAAGCTAATTTGAAAATATATATGCACCCCTCTATTCACTGCAGCATTATTTACAATATCCAAGATATTTAAGCAACCTAAGTGTCCACTGAAAGATGAATGGATTAAGAAGATGTGGTGTATATACACAATGGAATATCACTAAGGCATAAAAACTGATATCTTGCCATTTGCAGCATCACGGATGGAGGGTATTATGCCTGGTGAAATAAGTCAGGCATAGAAATACAAATACTGTATGATTTCACTTATATGTCAAACCTAACAAAAAAAAAAGAAAAGAAGAAAATAGAAACAGATTTATAGACACAGAGAAAATGTGGTAGTTGCCAAAGTGGGCCTGGTGGGATGAGTGAAATAGGTGAGGGGGATTAAGATATAAAGACTTCCAATTATAATGTAAATAATTCATGGGGAATATAGGGAATATAATCAATAATATTATAATAACTTTGTGTGGTGACAAATGGTAACTTGACTTATTGTGGTGATCATTTTGTAATGTGTATATATATCAAATCGCTATTTTGCACACCTGGAACTAATATAATATTGTAAGTCAATTGTACTTCAATTTAAAAAAAGAAAAAAAGTACCTTTAATTGCAATGACAAATATAGTGTGGCTTCAGGTTCAAAAAGTAGCAGTGATTCTAACTGAAATGAATAATGGCATGGAACATGTCTCTCTCCTTTGTCAAACTCCCTATTGTGAGTGTGAAATCATAGGTACCAAGGGCAGTAAGATAAATGAATTTTGTTTCTGATGGATACTAAATGCTGCCAAACCCAGATAGAGGGTAAGTTATTGTGGCCATAATTTAAATGTTTTCTCAATTGCTTTATAGACAGTCAGAAAACAATTCTTATTCTGACCTCCGAGACTGTTCATGAAATTAAATAAATGGCTAGTAAGTGGTGGAAATGGAGTTTTGAATATGGTTTGACTCTGAGCCTGCCAGCTTAACACTCTTATATGCAAATACTTCACATTTTTTTCACATGGCTATCATTTAATCTTTGTAAGAGATGAAGACAATGGAGAAGTAGGAATCTTGTAGGGGCATCAAGGAACCAAAAAGATACATGGTGTCCAAACGTGTAGTTTTTCTTTCCCATTTTAAAAAGTAGGAAATTAATGCTTAAAGAGATTTAGTTACTTAACTATCATCAGAAACATTTTTTCTTCTTCAGTGCTGTCCCCAACCCTCTATCTATACTTCCTTTAACTCCTTTCATCTCCTATCCTGATATTTTCCACACTTTCCTCTAAAACTATTTACTGAGCACTGGGATGTTTCTCATTCCAGGTCCCTTCTTTGATAGATTTTAAAAATAATAACCACCAAACAGTTCTGTTTTTTCATTGTCAATAATACAACTTTAAATATTTATTAGTTTATCATTTCTTTTGAAAGCCAAAATATTAATCATATTCAACACAGGATAGCTCCCTGGAATGACAGGGTATATTTTATATCATCCTTCTATCTCCCAGTTGACCTTATTCAAATTCTGTTTCATTCCAAACTGAAGATCCTGTGAAAAGTTGCCAAATATTTTTTTTCATTTTCATCCAAAAGTATCATCTACCATATTTCTGACAGATTAATTTAACTTTTACCTCAATAAGTTCTTTAGAAGGACCAACTCTGTATCCAAAACCATTTTAATCTGTTATTTTTAAGTAGTCTAGAAATATATATTGACATATTCATTTTAAATCATAAAGTACCTGTGTAACATGTATTCCTAGTGGAAATCAACATTTGATTTTTACCTGCATATTTTATTCTAGCTTACAAAGTAAAAGTAGTTGAGTAATTTTTAGAATAATTCTTCACAAGAAGAAGGAAGGAAGGAAAGAATTAGGAAAGAAGTGATGAAAAATATTCCTATTTACTTAACCTCAACCCCATACTTTTAGATAAGTACTGCTTTTTATTGCTCTTGATTTTTAGATAGGCATTAGTATTTATTGTCCTTATTTTTAGGTCATTATTGTTGAAAGAGAAATATAAAAAGAAAATATATGAGAGTGAATGAAGAAATTCTGAAGTAGGTCCAAAGGAAGGAAAAGCTACAGTGAACTCCAATCAATGAAGTGAAGTTCCCTCCCTATTAGCACAATCAGCAAATGATAGAAAGAGAGCGTGATAGGCACCAGGCACAACTGCAAGGTTATATGGTTTCCCAAAATGTGGCAAATAGATAATAATTGTGTTGAAGGAAATTGGAAGCATGTTTTAGACTAACTTTAATACTTGTGAATGTTATGTTCAAGGTTAGTCCAGTGAAAACGTATACTTCTTTTTACTAGTAGGGTTGTGATTCATCACAAACAAGTGACGTTTTAGGCATCTTTGAACTGAGAAAATCACAAAATCACACTGTCTATTTCAGACAATAAATGTTTGCCTGTGAATGAATGAATTATGAATACTGAGGCATCTCAGAAATTTCTAGTTTGTTCATTCCACATATTTCAAATTTGCTCAAGTTTCAAATTGGTTATAAACATAACATTTGTTGTTGATTAAACTCAGTATAAGTTGTATGTACTACTGATCACATATTTTAGATATTCTCAAGAGCTCTGATAAATGGGAATAAGACATGCAGAAATATTCTACAATACTAGATACTCTGGGAAATAATGCCATAAATTTCTACATTAATACAAAATTTAGAACAATTATTCCTAATTCAATGTTAAAAAGGTCTTCTTTCCTTGTATGAACTTTATTAATAATATGAAATCAATGGTTATTTTTAGTTAAATAACTTTTATTCTTTGTTCTTTGTAAATGTTCTTAGTTTTATTTTCTGTTAACTTTAAATTTTGTAATGAAAGTTAAATTTACATTATTTACTTTTCATAAACATAGAATTGAAATTATTCATAATTCATAAAATCCTGAATTTACTCTGATGCTCTAAAACATTTTCTTCTCTCTGAGAATATAAAGAAGTCTGAATTATGAGATCCTGCCATTTTGTCTCGAGCTAATTGTCCCAGAGAGAGACATTTATCCCCAGAATGCCCACTTAAGAATACTCCTTCCTCCTATCCATAATCAGTTGCTTCTCTCTTGTTATTGAACCAAACCAGATCTATCAGAGTCCTTTACCAGGATGTTTAGACCAGGACCTGGAAAGAGAAAGTCCATTCTCTCAAGTGAGGTAGGTACATAAGTGAAACTGAGAAGTCCATGGTGACCATGAGGAAAAAGCCTGCAGTGACCAAAAATAAAGCCAATTCACAGAAAGACTGAGCTACAAGATTGAAAAAGAGAGCAGTCTGAGATGTTAAGTACTTTATTATGTTTCTTTATACTTGATCAATATTTATATGATGGAGGTTCCAATTTAAAATTATCTTTTCCAATCCTGAACACAAAACATTCTCTCTCCTCTGTCCTCTAAGAGGCAGCATTACTTAGTATTTAAGAGCTTGAACAAAGACAATAGACAAACTTTGTCTCAAGGAATACAAACGGTGACCTTGTTTACACAAATGACACTGGGTCTTATGGGTTGAGGGTATGCCAAGGACACTGAGTTGCTCAACAGTATTTCTTCAATGGTATTTTTGGAACAGTGGGTCCTGGTTTCATTCTTAGGGGGCTGAATGGATTTGCCTAGAGGGGACTTTTCTGTGTGTCAGTCCTGTCAACTTCACCCTGCAGTTGCAAAGGTAAAGAAATTGTATTCAACCAGATTAGATCCTCTTTAATCCAAAAGCCTAGTTGGAAATATGAAGCAGCAAATTTGAAAAGTGGAATTCATATTGGGTCTTCATTGCTGCGCGTGGGTTTTCTCTAGTTGCGGCGAGCAGGGGCTACTTTTCATTGTGGTGTGCGAGTGTCTCATTCTGTGTGTCAGTCCTGTCAACTTCACCCTGCAGTTGCAAAGGTAAAGAAATTGTATTCAACCGGATTAGATCCTCTTTAATCCAAAAGCCTAGTTGGAAATATGAAGCAGCAAATTTGAGAAGTGGAATTCATATTGGGTCTTCATTGCTGCGCGTGGGCTTTCTCTAGTTGCGGCGAGCAGGGGCTACTTTTCATTGTGGTGTGCGAGTGTCTCGTTGCGGTGGCTTCTCTTGTTACAAAACACGGGCTCTAGGCACGTGGGCTTCAGTAGTTGTGGCACATGGGCTCAGTAGTTGTGGCTCAGGGGCTCTAGACCACAGGCTCAGTAGTTGTGGCACACGGGCTTAGTTGCTCCATGGCATGGGGGATGTTCCCGGACAAGGGCTCTAATCTGTGTCCCTTGCATTGGCAGGCAGATTCTTAACCACTGTGCCACCAGGGAAGCACACTACTTAATTATTGCACTTAACCACCCCACCAATTTTTTTTGTTATAAAACAGAAGGCTGTGGAAATTATGAGAAAGAGTGAATGATAGGTTCTGAATTGGAGGATGAGACCTGTAGCTTTATTTTTGTCATATTAACCTAGTTATTTAATATCCCTGAGTATCACGTAAGTAGAAACAATAATATCTGCTCTACCAACAATATGGGTTTGTTGTAAAATATAATGAGAACAGATTTGATGAAAGAATTTGGTAAGCTATAAAGGATTATAGTGGAATCTAATTTTGCATGTTTTGCTAAAATATAAATTGGAATATATCATAAAATAAAAACATATCTCCCTCAACATGTGTAATTCATGCTGATATATTATACAACCATGCCCTAAAATCATGAGTATAAACTGTTGACTAATACAGTTGCTGTTATTATAGACTTCAGTAGGAAGATTCTGCATATGCAGAATTTATTTTTCTTTCTAATTAAAAAATGATTTACAATGCCTATGTTCTTTTATCTGCTTTGCTATAAAATTTTCAAACCCAACTGTTTAGCTTATTAAAGGAATTAATTGCCTTTTCCATCTTTCATCTCTCATTTCTGCTACCAAGTAACAATTTATAGGGTTTTTTTAATTATGTTTATGGTCTCTCTTTAGCAATTGGGAAGGTTCCCAAAGACTACCTGAACCATGGCAAGTAAGAGTATTTTAAGCATCCATATATTTTAGGAATGAGTTTTTGAGATTTTGCATTTATTATAGATATTGCAAAAGCTAATTCAAAAAAAAAAGAATCCACTTAATTTCAAATATCTCAGAAGTTTTTAGACTATGAATCATGCAGGAAATCAAAATAATTCAAAATCTTACCTTAAGTACTAAATATTTTTCACATTGTCCTTTGAATGTGCAAAGCACTGCAGAACATCTGAAGGAGACCAGGGAGTAAAGACCTTGGTCCAAAGGTTCTGATTATAGTTTTGTTTTGTTTTCTCCTGAGTACAGAAGTTCAGTACCTCAGTTCCTCTGATTTGTCCTGCTGTCTCTTGAATGTGCTGCTTAGAAACTCTCAGTCCTACCACTACCTCTTAGTGCCCCTTGGATTTATTCATCTTCATTTCATAGCTAGATGACTTGTACAATGTCAGCTGAGGATTGTATCACTTCCTGTATTTCTTACCAGTGAGACCCCCAGCACTTATCACAATCCAGTGTTCAAAGAAGGCCCTCAAATAATATTTTTCAGAAAAATCAAGTTGAACACAATTCTGATTAAGTAGAAAAGAAAAAGAAATTAATCATAATCTTAGGGGAAAATTGTCAAAAGTGACAAAAGTTAAAACAGTGTCTGGAAAACCATAAATATTTAAAAACTCGTTGAAAGAACACAAGAATAAGTTAATAAATATTAGGCTTAGTATTGAGCACCCACTTTAAGTTTTAAAGAGGAAGCCGACAAATCAGATTACAAGTGAATTTGGTGACATGGATATCTGGAATATTGGAAGTTATTTCACAATTTTTCAGTTTCCTACAGAAGAAGCAAATACTTATTTATTATAAAGCTGACCAAAAACTAGCTCTCAGACAAATTCCTTGACATGTCAATGTGCTGGTGGTCAGAGGAAGAGAAAGTGTTGGGGAAATAGTACCTCTCCAGAAATATCACTTAAGCTGAAGCCTGATTGATTTGTACAATGGTATGTGAGGAGCACTTGTTACAGATTGGAGTATATTAAACTTATAAATATATGATCCAGGTATTGCAAAGTGGTACGAAGAATTTTTTTAAAAGAAGACTGAAAACCTCACCCCAAAACTGTCTGAAATGTCACTTAATTATTTTAAGTAATATAGCCTTAGCGAGTATCAGTATTTAGAAATGTTATTTTTATTTTACAGTGAACGGAGAGTTTCATGCAAATGTAAGGAACATGATTTCAGAGAAACCTCCCTAGAGATTCATTGAGAATGATTGAAAGGGTATACATAAAAAGTGCTCTTTACAGTGTACTCTACAAACAAGTCAGAAAATAAACATTTGAGAAAGATGCCATAATAGATCATATTTCTACCAAACATATTGAATAAAACTTAATTACAATAGATCCAAGGGTCTTTTATTTTATTTTTTAAAGTACTTCAACTTTTTTAAAAATAAATTTATTTGTTTATGTGTATTTTATTTTTGGCTGCGTTGGGTCTTTGTTGCTGCGCATGGGCTTTCTCTAGTTGCGGTGAGCGGGGACTATTCTTCGTTGCGGTGCTCAGGCTTCCCATTGCGGTGGCTTCTCTTGTTGCAGAGCATGGGCTGTAGGCACGCAAGCTTCCGTAGTTGTGGCTCGCGGGCTCTAGAGCACAGCTCAGTAGTTGCGGTGCACGGGCTTAGTTGCTCCACGGCATGTGGGATCTTCCTGGACCAGGGCTCTAATCCATATCCCTTGCACTGGCAGGCGGATTCTTAACCACCGCACCACCAGGGAAGTCCCAAGGGTCTTTTAACTTGTATTTCTAGATAAAGAAAAGTCATTGTCTTGTGCATTAATCAATGTGGGAAACTATAATCAGGAACTCATCGGATTTTGGAGAGGTAAGGATGGCGACATAAGATATTACATGCAAAGCCTTTAGAACTGGGTCTGGCACATAATAAGTATGAGTGCATATTAGCTAGTAGTAGATGTAGTAATAGTGGTGGTGGTGTTAGTAACACTACTTTGCCTCTTTTAGTTACGCCTAGCATAGCTAAAAATTCATCCAATTTATATCATAAATCAAAGACTATCCCATGAAAAAAGCAAGAAGAAATAGGGATATATGAAGTAGCGCTTTACTACAGAATAAAGAAAGCCTAATTAATAGAAATCTTTCTCAAAGACAAGAAGTGTTGTCAGGGATACCACCACTATATGTATGATTTATGTACCATTTCTCATAATATATTTTGCTAACTGAACTTACAACATGCTGCAATTCTCTATATTTGTATCAGTTTCCATTTGTATCCAAAGTAGTACCCTGAAATAATCTGTGTGCTATGGGAATCATTTTGCCTTAAGACAAAACCAAAAACGCAAATTTGATTCACTTTTACAATATGTTAACTATATGTAGATATCTTTCATAATCTTTAGTATTCTGTTTCTAAAGTGTGATACGACCTATAACTATAGGAAGTGAGTTTTTCATTTGAGCTTCTGGGGTGGGAGGGAGCACAACTTATAAACTCTGCAAGTAAGAATGGAATTCAGATCATGGGCAATATGTTTTGGAAATACATCACAATATGAGTGTTTCTGTGAGGCAGGGATCCACCACATTCTAGAACACTACTGTCAAAGCTAAAAAGGCCAGATAACATTATGCATTTGGGCAGAAACCTAAGCTTCGCCAATCTGATACCCTCGCAAGACTTTAATGAATCAGTGTAAAAAAAAAAACAAACAGTTTAAAATTTGTTCTTCTGATGATAAAGTAATATTTCAGTAAACATGCTATAGGTAGTGTCCAGTGGTGGGGCCACAGAACCAAGTTGTTCTTGAGTTATGTTATTTCCTGTGAATTCAGTTGCCTAGATACCCTTGACTCTTACTAGTATTCTGAGATGAATTCTCTAGCATTTCCTTATTTCTATGAGCTACCCATAGCTTTCTAATAAATTCCATTTCTATATAAGTTAGCCAGAGTCAGTTGAGAGTAGTTGCATCTAAAAGTTTGGCTGTTACAAATAATGACATCTGGATGTCGGGAGTTTAAGTGGGTTGGTTATCATGCATATTTGTAGCTAGAGGAAGCACAAATTTAGTAATCAGAGTTTGCCTAAAAGGACCCATAATACACAGTAGAAGAATAACCAAATGATCATATATATTTATCTGGAAATAATTGCCCAATAAAAATAAATGGTTAAGGATAGAATTGCCAGTATCATAGAACAGTATGACAGGCAGAAGGAATGTCAGGGTGAGATCGCTGCTAATATTGAACTTGGATAGCTCATAAAAAAGAAATGACCATTTCAGACAACTAATAAACTGAGGCACCAAATGAATGCTTCAAGACTTCTATTTCTATCCAAAATTGATCACTTATACTCTGGTGTTGCAAGGTGAAGTAACTGAAAACCTAATGTGAAGTTTTATTCTTCAGGTTACTGAATTTAAATGTTTCTTGTTTTGCAGTCTTTCTCTGGTTCTTTTGTAAAATTTAGGGCATGTTTGTGTGGGATACCAATAATTGTGGGTTTTTTTGTGTTTTTTTGGTTTTTTGGGTTTTTTTTTTGCGGTACGCAGGCCTCTCACTGCTGTGGCCTCTCCCGCTGCGGAGCACAGGCTCCGGATGTGCAGGCTCAGCGGCCATGGCTCACGGGCCCAGCCACTCCGCGGCATGTGGCATCCTCCCGGACCGCGGCACGAACCCGTATCCCCTGCATCGGCAGGCAGACTCTCAACCACTGCGCCACCAGGAAAGCCCCCAAGAATTGGACATAAGGTACAGTTTAGAGATTTTTAAATCTCTCCAAATCTCTGAAATGTTACTGAAAGCCCTAAGTAACCAAAGTACCCTTTCCCCTTGCTGATGAGACTGATTTTTTTCTTTATTAAATAAATTGTAATGTCCTTAATGTCGGGAATTACAAGGGGGATAAGACAAATTCCTCTCTTTTTTTGACCTCACATTTGTTCCTCTTTATCTCTGCTCTTATATCTAGAATCAATTTCAGACATGTTGTCAGGAGTGGAGGAACAATTACAAAATATAGAATAAGTAAAAGTAACTTATTTACGTTTTTTTGTTAGCAAGATTTTTTCTAATTTATGTATGTAAAGTATGTTGAAAATATATGTGGGGATATATTCTGATGATGCTTGACTAAGAAGAGAAGAATTATATTTTGAATAAAGCTGAATTGATTAATATTTGGATTAGTTTTGCTAACCCTCGCAATAGGGCGTTGTTCAAATTTTCATTCCCTTCTTGTTTGAAAATTGGATTCAGCAGTAAACAAAGGTCAGGTACCAAAATTTCCTTGGTTTTGTATTTGGAAATGAATCCATTGATTTAGGGAAGTAGAAATGATGCAGTGAAATTTAAATATTTAACTCACCCACTACCCCTCTTATCCTAGGGAATCCCATAAACAATTGCTCTACTAAAGTCTGAAAATATATATTGGTGTTTAGGGAGAGCCCAAGACCATTCCCAGATTCAGTGATTCACTAGGAGGACTCACAGGATGCAGCATGGAGTTGTACTCAGGGCTCTGATTTATTACAACAGAAGGATACAAAGCAGAATCAGCAAAGGAAAAATGTGCATTGAGGGGGATGCCAGAGGAATCCAAGCTCAAGCTTCCAAAAGTCCTCTCCCAGTGGAGTCACACAGGACATGTTTAATTCCTCTAGTAAGGAATTGTGACAACATGTGTGAAATGTTGTTTACCAGGGAAGCTCATTAGAGATTCGATGCTCAGTAATTTTATTGGCACCTGGTCACATAGGGCTCCTTCTTCTTAGCAAGTACTGACTTTCAGTATTTCAGACTTCCAGAAGTAAAGCAGATGTTCAACATAAACCATATTCTTTATGCAAACAATCTAGGCATGGTGAGTCATTTTTATAAGTTCTGGGACTTGTGAGAACCCTTCTAAAATCTAAGTCTCCAGAAGCCATCCAAGTTCCAACCCTACAAGTAGGCCTTTCTAAGAAAAACAATTTCAGGCCTGCTACATTCACTCTTTTCTGCCCAACTGGTGAGAGGAGAACAGCACCTTTGAAAAATGCTCAAATGTCTCTGCTGTGTAGCCTTGCCTTCTGATGTGAAATTCTATAGTTGAAAAAGGACCCCAGATTCTAAATGGGGATGAGAGAGTAGCAGGGTGACAGATAAGAAGACTAGGCACTTAACTTATACTTGTTCAGAGGCCAGATGAACATGGTTTATCTCGATAAGCAAAAGGGTAAACATAGTAATCAAAATAGTCTGACCCTAACGGATCTTTCTTCATGGCAATTGTTCATGGTGTCCTTAAGAATAACTGAGATGAGCAGACAAGGTGCTACTTGGAATTCATAATCAAAAGAAACAAACAAATTATTCAGTTCTAGTGAATCTGGTTACTTAATCTAACGATTAAAAGAGTGAGTTACAGGGCTTCCCTGGTGGCGCAGCGGTGCCCGCATACCACACACACACACACACACACACACACACACACACAAAAAGAGTGAGTTACAAACGCTCACCCAGTTATCAATTTAAGGAAACAAGTTTTTGTGAATGAAGGGAGACTGGGCTCACCTAAGGAAGGAGATTGTGATCAAATAATAGATAAGTACTATGATTTTACCCTCTTACCCTGCCCTATATTGATCTGCACCTATTGTTGCAAGGAGCAGTGTGCAACATAAAGGAAAATATGGAGATTATGTAGGGGGTTATTGGAAACTTTTATGGTAGACTGGAAGCCTAACATCCCCAGTTACTCACTTATTCATGTATATTTTAAATTCCATATTAAAACACACACACACACACACACACACACACACACACACAAAAAGAGTGAGTTACAAACGCTCACCCAGTTATCAATTTAAGGAAACAAGTTTTTGTGAATGAAGGGAGACTGGGCTCACCTAAGGAAGGAGATTGTGATCAAATAATAGATAAGTACTATGATTTTACCCTCTTACCCTGCCCTATATTGATCTGCACCTATTGTTGCAAGGAGCAGTGTGCAACATAAAGGAAAATATGGAGATTATGTAGGGGGTTATTGGAAACTTTTATGGTAGACTGGAAGCCTAACATCCCCAGTTACTCACTTATTCATGTATATTTTAAATTCCATATTAAAACCCTTACTTCTTTAAGCCTTGTAGTGGTTGTATGTGTGTATTTAATTGAACCTGGGCTGCTGAACATGTTCTGAAATTTTCATGGTTCTTTTGGTGCAAATTTGTCACTGAAGCCCACCAGGAAATGTGTAAGAGGCTTATAATGGGTAAAGTAGCACCATTGTTAAACTAGTTAATCAATCTTACACTAGGCCCAATGGAACCCATCCATTGAAATGTCTCCCATCTGTGAGTGAAGAGTAGGGAATGCATCTTCTCAGCTAGAAATATTCTAATACTTGCTTTCTTACCTTGAGGAGACTCGTGATTGTAAGAAAGACCAAATGGAAGTTCCTGGAATACTTCTCTATGTCAGCATTGAATCAAAAGCAGCATTACCTTGCTAGGGGAATCACACATCATAAAACTGTAATATTTCGGTAGTAATCATCCCTAATACATTCCCATGTAACTCTTCAGTTTGGCTGAGACAAAAGAGGGATTTTTCCTGAAGAATTATAGAGCTTTATCATGAACTTAATTAGGTGATTTTTCCAGTTGCAACTACTATTCCAAATATTCTCTCCTTACTAAAGCAAATCAATACAGCCCCTGGCATCTGGTATGCTGTTATTGATCCAGAGATAACTTTTTCCCTCTAAACCAATAAACAGCAAACATAAAAAGCATTCTGCTTTCACCTGGCAGGGGCAGCAGCTCAGCAGCGCACTTTCATTTTAAGCCTCCATCTATTTTTGAAATATCTTGGAAAACAGGAAGTAGAAGTTATCTCCATAAAAGGTCTTGGTAAGAAAAATTCTTATCGAAGAACATGTGACAAAGTCCATGAAAATACAGAGATTTTTTTTTCCCCTTGCTAAACTTTCTACAAATATAGTCATTTGCAGCATATTGGAATATCCACTTAATATCTTTAATAAGTAGTGATTCTTCTTTTAAGGAAGGCTCTTCATCTGCTTCTAAGCCCTTATAAAGTTGGAACATCTAACCATGGGGCGACAAGTGAACATGCTTCCTACCAAGCTGTCCATCATCAAATGGATGCTATCTATCCACTTAGCCTTAAAGGCAGTTTGCTCTGCAGCACTTTATCTTAAAGTGAGTGTATGTTTTATGACACCAGACCCAAGGATGCTCTGAAAGCATAAATTAGCTGTGGGTAAAAACTTCTCATATCCTCAGTTCTTTGGTTTCATTTCTACTCTGTCCATTACTTATACTTAAGGATTCATGTAGAATGCCTTATAATTAATTGAATGAGCTGGAAAATATGAGCCTGATTTATAAAAGACTTTTCTGATTGCAACATACAAAAGCTCGTTGCTGTGCCATTAGAGCATCATTCAGAAATGTCCTGAACACTTAAAGGGAAGTCCTCTTATTGTGCAAAAAACTTCAAGCAGGAAATATTATTGCCTCTTTGTCTGGAAGATGAGATGACTTAAGACTTCAGGGATTCATGGGCACTGGGCAATGCTTTGGTCTGATGATCAGAGATTTGGGAGGAGCAAAATTGGAGAATTAGTGATAAAGATGCTTCATGAAGACGTATATGGGTGGACCTCACAGTATTTGTAAAATATGAGTTTCATATACATATTCACTAAATGTCCTGCTCTGGAAGAGGTTCTTAATGTCAGATGAAAAAGGGTATTTAGTTGTATGAATATCAGTAATCTCTAGATGAGTTAAAATCAGGCATTGATAGATATGACATATAACAGGACAAATAAAAGAGTCACAACTTTAAAAAGTTAGAAAGGTATTTTTTCTCATAGGAAACAACTTGGACTGTACAATCCATGACTGTTATGGTAGCTTCATGTTCATAACTGAACTAGTTTCCTTCTAATTTCTACCTCACTATTTTATTATTATGTCTTTCACTTTCAAGTTCAGTTCATGATACAGAATTGTTGTGGAGTTCCACCCATCCTTTTTGCATGCCAAGAAACAAGAATGAAGAAAGGCTGGAGTACAAAAGGATCCACACATCAGCTAAACTGGATCACTTTACACAAATGTTTTGGAAATCTTTCACAATATTTTTATTTTTGTATCACTGATCAGAACTTAGCCATGTGGTCTCACCTAGATGAGGGACAAAGAAATACAATCTTTTACCTAGACACATTGGTGCTCTAGATAAAATTTGGATTCTATTACTAAGGATGAAAAAGCAAAGGTATATTCAGTGGAAACTAGTCCTGCAACAACCTGTTTTACTTGCCATTGACATTTGATCAATGTCTTGATTGAAAAAAAAAAAAGAGCTATTTTGGCAGAGATAAATACTATGTGTAGAATTAACAATGTGGATATCTATGCTGCAAAGTCATTCCTGGCCTCCAGCACAGCTGAGCATCTTACTGCAGTTTGCAAGAATAGGGTGATTAGGGTGATAAGTAATAAATATGTACTCTTATTCAGCTATTAATATATGGTTTATTTTTTTCCTTAGTGAAAGTTACAGGTCTGGGAACCATGAGGTTGGGATAACATCTGTGACCATCATACTCAATTACCTATACCTCGGAAGATCCCAGCCCATAGTATCTTTCTTTTTTTTAAATTGAAGTATAGTTAATTTACAATGTTGTATTAGTTTCAGGTATAGAGCAAAGTGATTCAGATATATATATATATACATTCTTTTTCAGAGTATTTTCCATTATAGGTATTACAAGATATTGAGTTTAGTTCCTTGTACTATACTGTAGGTCTTTGTTGTTTATTTTATATATAAGAGTGTCCATATGTTAATTGCAGACTCCTAATTTATCTCCCCACATGCCCTCCAACCCCGCTATCCCCTTTGGTAACCATAAGTTTGTTTTCTATGTCTGTGAGTCTATTTCTGTTTTGTAAATAAGCTCATTTGTATCATTTTTTTTAGATTCCACATATAAGTGATATCATATGATATTTGTCTTTCTCTGTCTGACTTTCTTTACTTAATATGATAATCTCTAGGTCCTACCCCATACTTTCTGGAGTCTATTGATTTAGCCCAAAGGGATAAATGATTCCATCAGAGGAGGCAAAAAAGGTGTCTATTAAATTGTAGATGTTACCTCTCTATATAAAACTCTTTATATGACTGGGCTACACAGTGGACCAAGAGAGGAAAATGGGTGGGACTAAGCAGATCATTCAATGGTTTCCTTCTTCTGTTACTACCACAACCAGGGGTAAATGATAACAGAAACTACTACAACTATTTTAAAATGAAGGGGCAAAAGGCTTTTAGGTCACACGAGAATGAAGATTTGGTTTAACCAAAAGGTAGGCAGAGTAATAGCCCCCAAAGATGTCCATATCTTCATTCCCAGACTCTGTGATTACCTGCAAAAATGGACACTTGCAGGGGCTATTAAAATAAGGATTGCCCAGATGGTTCCAATATAATCACAATGACCCTATAAGAGGGAGGCAGGAGGATGAGAGTTAGAGATTTGAACATGTTACACACCTAGTTTTAAGTTTGGAGAAAGGGAACATAGGCCAAGGAATCAGGAGTCCTCTAGAAGACAGAAAAACAGAAATGAGTTCTCCCCTAAATCCTACAGAAGAAATGCAGCCCTGCTAACATCTTTAATTATAGTGAGACACATTTTAGAACTATAAAATAATATATACATGTGTTGTTTTAAATCACTAAGTTACAGCAACAGTAGGAAATTAAAGCACACTGCCAGGTCAGAAACTGAAGGCATGGAATGCTAATTAAAAAAGGAGGAAAGTTTTGGAGGTGATAGATATGTTTATTCTATTATATGTATTGTGGTGATGGTTTCATTATGTATACATATCCCACGTTCAAAAAGTTGTATACATTAAATACGTACAGATTTTTTTTTTTTTTTTTTTTTTTTGTGGTACGCGGGCATCTCACTGTTGTGGCCTCTCCCGTTGCGGAGCATGGGCTCCGGACGCGCAGGCTCAGCGGCCATGGCTCACGGGCCCAGCCGCTCCGTGGCATGTGGGATCCTCCCGGACCGGGGCACGAACCCGTGTCCCCTGAATCAGCAGGCGGACTCGCAACCACTGCGCCACCAGGGAAGCCCCGTACAGCTTTTTGTATGTCAAAAAAAGACCATTCAGAGGTTTTTTTTAAAAAAGTATAAAATACCAGTTACGACCATGTGACCGACCAGTTGTAGAAATGAATACTACAGCCTCTACCAAGCTTTTTTTCTTTGCTGAGTCATGCATTTATTTATTTATTTTAATTAATTTTATCTTTAGTTTCCTGTTGTTGTGCTTGTCTTCTAAATAGAGGACTTATGTGGTTGTGCTTTTTTTCCAGTCATTATAGTTACAGGATTTGGAAACAGAAGAGTTCTGAATTAGGGGAGGAATTTGCTTTACCTGGAGATCTTGGCTTGGAAATCGTTGATTCAATAACTCATGAGATTTTGGGTGAGGTCTTTTGGGAATGTAGATGATTACATTTTTTGTTTGAGCAATGGTCGTATTATGCTTACTGAGAACAGATTACTAAATCAATAGAGCCAAATACTTACGCCCTTGCAAATAGTGCAAAGACATATAAATTAAACTTGGTCAATCTGAAGCTCCCATTTGGAATTTTGAATTTGGAGTGAATGACCCCAAAAGAGCAGGGATATTTTAGGGCTTATTCATGGTGGAGAAGATAATACTACCAGAGACAGTATCTAGTCTGTGGCAGTAGTATCTTAACCAGACTGTGTCCATGATATTGACTGTATTTCTGTCACCATACCGTCCCTTGATTTTACACTTATGTCAATTCTGTTTCTCCAGTCTTTCCATAGATGCTGTGAATTATCTGGTATCCTTTCAGTAAAATGGGTTTTGCTTAAATTATACAAGGTTGTCTTTTAGAGGGGGGAGAGAGAATTTTAATTTAAAGAACATGACAATTATTAGAAGGTTATATTTTGTCAGTGATATTTCCAAAAGTTTTACCATGGCTTGAGTGAAGTGTATCATAATATAACTCAGATCATTTTTCTCTAACACTGTGCATTTTAGATGAATGGCATGGCTAAGATCTTTCCAGATTCCTGAAAGTAGTAAAAGGAACACTTCAGATAAATGGTACAGTTAATGGACAGGGATGACCATCAGAGTTTACATAAAAATTGACATTTTGTTTTATTCTTCTGTTTTATGCACCTTTATAGATAAGTACATTTGTCTAACCAACAAATGCTGTTCAGCTATGGATCTACTGAAAGCAGTCAGTTTCTATAAAAGCAAGAGTGAGAACCAGAGATAGGTGAAACTAGTTCAACAAGATAATGCTATCCTGGAGGGTTTTTAGACAGCCAGTTTTTTGTCTAGTCTAAATGTTTGTTTTCAGACTTTAAGAATGGGAAGAATAAAATTATCAAGGATTTTTTTTTTTCTGAGCTCATTATGGTTTAAAATATTATGAAACTTAATATATCCCTAGGACACAAGTTCGCAAGCTTTTGGTCTCAGGACACTGTTATATTTTTAAATTATTGACCACCATAAGAGCTTTTGCTTGTGTGGATTACAGCTGTTAATATTTAAATCAGAGAAATATTTAAAATATAATTATATACAAATAAACATTTCACTAGTTTCTAGAGTGATGGTATCACATATCATTTAACCTCTGCAAATCTCTATTGTACATGATTAAGAGAAAGAGTAGAAAAAGCAAACAATACCTTAGTATTATTATGAAAATAGTTTTAACCTCATAAACCCCTAGTCTGGGGGACTCCCAAGAGTCTACAGACCATATTTTGAAAAACGCTATTCTAGGCATTTGTAAATATAACAACTCTTTTGTGTCCAATATTTTACAGAGGCTCAAATATAATTTTATTTAAATGTTGACACAAGCCTAAGAGCACTTACCATGTCCCAGTTTTGTAATAAGTGCTTTTTGTATTATAGTCACCTTTATTTTTACAGATAAGGAAATTGAAGCTTAGAGAGATGAGTAACTTGCCTGACATGACAGTTGTGGTGCATTTCTAATGCAAACCTAGTCTCTTCAATTTTTTCAAACGAAGGTGTTGCTTTTTTCACTATATCATCTTTTAACATTCCAAAACGAGCAGATGACATCTACATTTAAAGTTCAACAATACATATTGGATGATAGTTTGAAAGGAATTAAATTAATTTGAAAATATTATGTATTTACTCAGTGTAGAGTATTTGTGTTTAGCACCTCACTCTACCATTATGGTATATTTTTCTATTTTTCCTTGAGAATTTTGACTAATGCTCCAAAACGTCCAATGGAAAATTTTTGGATTTGTGTTATATAGAATGATCTTTCCATGAATGATAAAATGAACTTTCGAAGGTGTGATTTTCATTTTCTTATTTTACAATAAAATATGGAGTTTATCTTTTAAAAAGGATCATCTCTCATAAAAAAGAAGAAAGCTTATTTTGTCCTTTAAATTTTTTGTACAGTTAATAGTTATATAATCACCAAGGGTTTTGTCAAGAGAGACAATTTCATACAATTGGCCATACACAAGGTATGTTAACAGTGTGTGGGGTTTCTTGCTAAAAAATCACTTTAATTGCCTTTATTTTTTGTCAGCCCAATAAATAAATTCACACTGGAAATACCTTGAATTCAATCAGAACTTTAGTTTGAATTCCAGTTGTGTTGCTTAATGGCTAGGTTATCTTGGTTGTGTTAGTCTTTATATAATTCAAGTCAACTCAACAAACGCCTACTGGAGTGTTATCAAGCACCTGGCATTATTGTGAGCACTAGAGATAGAGACAAGCTAAGACTGTCTCTTTCTTTGTTGCTGTTGTGGGTTCACGGAAATGTTATATATAGACAGTGTTGCACCACAATTGCCTCATAGCATATTTTCATTTAAACCGCTGTAAATATTGCTCCCCCTCTTCCTTTAATGGCTAACACATATTTCAGTGGCTAACACATTTGGTTTGGAGAACATTAAGTAAGAGACTAGATATGATTATCTCTAAAGTCCACTTTAACCTTACTATTTCATTTATCTTGAAAATTATTATATGAAAATTCAAGATCAAAATGGATGTTTTATGCATATAACATACCACTATGATTTTGTATATCAACCTATTAACAAAGTTTTAAATATGAAGAAAACATGAGTGACTCATGGCAGGTAAAACAGTTGGAAACATCTGGCTTTTTGTATTTAGTTCTGTGATAATTGTAAACATCCCTGACAAGTTGTCTTCAATTTCTGTTTTGTTACTTCTATGGTAAGATGTGTGTTAACTACTAAGGTGACATAGTAGTTTTAGAAAAATTTAAAATCTATTGTTTTGTATGATAATAATAGAATGATACTAATCGTTTCAATTTGGGAACTATAATGACTGAGAGACCATAGGTAAAAAATTACATATCATAATTTATGTATCAATAAATGCTTGTATCTATTTATTACCTATGTATCTATCTATCTATCTGGGGGAAAAAAACTTACTCATATTACATGTTCTGCTATTATTGTGTTTTCAGCATGGGAACCATCTCTGCTTCTTTTACCAATGTACATCCAGTCCTTAGAAATGACACATAGTAAGCTTTCAAAAATGTTTTGTTGAAAAAATGGACAGATGGATTAATGAGTGAATGTAGCTAGGCAAAAGAAAAAAAAATGTTATGGAGAGCACAGAAGAGGCAGCAATTAATTCTTGCTGGGTACTTTTTCTTAGAATAAGTGTTATGTTATTTGAACTGATCCTTAAAGAATAAGCTGGGATGAAGTGAGAGAGTGGCATGGACATATATACATAGCTAGTGGAAAGCAGCCACATAGCACAGGGAGATCAGCTCCGTGCTTTGTGACCACCTAGAGGGGTGGGATAGGGAGGGTGGGAGGGAGATGCAAGAGGGAGGAGATATGGGGATATATGTATATGTATAGCTGATTCACTTTGTTATAAAGCAGAAACTAACACACCATTGTAAAGCAATTATACTCCAATAAAGATGTTAAAAAAATTTACAAAAACAAACAAACAAAAAGAATGAGTGGGAAGGCATACGTTAGGAAAAAATTAAGTGAAACCTTTCTTGGTAGAGGGAACAGAGCAAGCAGAATTATAAAAAGAAAGCGTGCTTTATTTTGGCGGGTAGCATGGAATCTAGTCAGGCAAGAACAGATAAAACACAAAAGGAAGAGTGATGGTTACATTTATAAAAGTAACACTGAGATATATCTGCAGGGGCCTTTGGGATCAGTCCCCCACAGATACTGAGGGACGACTGTATTGAGACATGTTTCCTCATCTTTTGCCAATTTTTGTAAGGCTCTATTTTACCCTCACTATGCAACCCTTAATGTGTTGATGTAGGAGTCTTGGATCAAACTTACTACCTTGTAGAGACTAAGGCCTCCTTTACTTTCCATATGCTATTATGATTTAGGTTACAAAAAACTACAGTTGTCACCTTCTTCAGTGTCTTAATGGCAGACACTGCCACAGCATCAGACCACGTGTTTTCTGCTCTAATTTTTAGTTTTATCTTGCTTTTCAAAGCCTAGGTATTACCTATTACTTATTTTGATCACAACTTTGTAATCTTTATTTTATATAATGTTTTTAGCTATTTGGATACAGGAAGTCTGGTCAATCTTATTTTAGTATCTTGCCATAATTTTGTCTACCAAATTGTTTTGAGTATTTTTTCGTGTGCGTTGGTTTTTGGTTTTTGTTTTCTCATTTCTCTACTGGATTGATGAAATGCTATTTAATTCTCCTTTCCTCTGCCCTTTTCATTTTATTTTTAAATTTTTAAAAAAAAATTTTATTGCAGAATGGTTGATTTATGGTGTTTTGTTAGTTTCAAGTGTACAGAAAAGTGAATCAGTTATACATATAAATATATCCAATCTTTTTTAAGATTCTTTTCCCATATATGTGATTACAGAGTATTGAGTAGAGTTCCCTGTGCTATACAGTAGGTTCTTATTAGTTATCTATTTTATGTATAGTAGTGAGTATAAGTCAATCCCAATATCCCAATTTATCTCTCCTGCCCTTTATCCCCTGTTAAGCATAAATCTGTTTTCTACATCTGTGACTCTGCTTCTGTTTTGTAAATAAGTTCATTTGTACCCTTTTTTTAGATTCCACATATAAGCAATATCATATGATATTTGTCTTTCTGTGTCTGACTTACTTCACTCAGTATGACAATCTCTAGGTCCATCCATGTTGCTGCAAATGGCATTATTTTGTTCTTTTTTATGGCTGAATAATATTCCATTGTATATATGTACATCTTCTTTATCCATTCCTCTGTTGATGGACATTTAGGTTGCTTCCGTGTCCTGGCTATTGTAAATAGTGCTGCAGTGAATATTGTGGTGCATGTATCTTTTTGAATTATGATTTTCTCTGGTTATATGCTTAGGAGTGGGATTTCTGGGTCATATGGTAGTTCTATTTTAAGTTTTTTAAGGAACCTCCATACTTTCCTCCATAGTGGCTATACCAATTTACATTCCCACCAACAGTGTAGGAGGGTTTCCTTTCCTTTACACCCTCTCCAGCATTTATTGTTTGTAGAGTTTTTGATGATGGCCATTCTGACCAGTGTGAGGTGATACCTCATTGTAGTTTTGATTTGCATTTCTCTAGTAATTAATGATGTTGACCATCTTTTCATTTGCTTTTTGGCCATCTGTATGTCTTCTTTGGAGAAATGTCTATTCAGATCTTCTGCCCATTTTTCTATTAGGTTGCTTGTTTTTTTGATATTGAGCTGTATGAGCTGTTTGTATATTTTGGAGATTAATCCCTTGTCGGTTGCTTCATTTGCAACTATTTTCTCCCATTGTGAGGGTTGTCTTTTTGTCTTGTTTATGGTTTCCTTTGCTGTGCAAAAGCTTTTAAGTTTAATTAGGTCCCATTTGTTTAGTTCTGTTTTTATTTTCATTACCCTAGGAATTGGATTAAAAAAGATCTTGCTGCAATTTATGTCAAAGAGTGTTCTGGGGCTTCCCTGGTGGCGCAGTGGTTGAGAGTCCGCCTGCCGAT
>NC_041222.1:21305230-21312559 GCF_002837175.3 Physeter macrocephalus
ACAGCAGTGAGAGGCCCGCGTACCACAAAAAAAAAAAAAAAAAAAAAAAAAAAAAAAAAAGAGTGTTCTGCCTATGTTTTTCTCTAAGAGTTTTATCGTGTCTGGCCTTACATTTAGATCTTTAATGCATACTGAGTTTATTTTTGTGTATGGTGTTAGAGAGTGTTCTAATATCATTCTTTTACATGTAGCTCTCCAATTTTCCCAGCACTGCTTACTGAAGAGACTGTCTTTTCTCCATTGTATAATGCTAGCCACAGAAATCAGAGAAGAAAAAGAAATAAAAGGAATCCAAATTGGAAAAGAAGAAGTAAAGCTGTCACTGTTTGCAGGTGGCATGATACTATACCTAGAAAATCCTAAAGATGCTACCAGAAAACTACTAGAGCTCTTCAATGAACTTGGTAAAGTTGCAGGATACAAAATTAATACACAGAAGTCTCTTTCATTCCTATACACTAACAATGACAGACCAGAAAGAAAAATTAAGGAAACAATCCCATTTACCATTGCAACAAAAGAAAATAAAATACCTAGGTATAAACCTACCAAAGGAGACAAAAGACCTATACTCTGAAAACTGTAAGATACTGATGAAAGAAATCAAAGAAGACATAAACAGATGGAGAAATATACCATGTTCTTGGATTGGAAGAGTCAATATTTTGAAAATGACTATACTACCCAAAGCAATCTACAGCTTCAATGCAATCCCTATCAAATTACCAATGGCATTTTTCACAGAATTAGAACAAAAAAAATTGTACAATTTGTATGGAAACACAAAAGACCCTGAATAGCCAAAGCAAGATTGAGAAAGAAAAACGGAGCTGGAGGAATCATGGGACTTCAGACTATACCACAAAGCCACAGTAATCAAAACAGTATGGTATTGGCACAAAAACAGAAATATAGCTCAATGGAACAGGATAGAATGTTCAGAGGTAAACCCACACACCTAGCCCACAGCACTGTATGGTTACCCAACAATTTTCTTCATTGTTGTCCATTCGATAGGTGAAAATGGTATCTCATTTGTTTTTATGTTTGTTTTACGTTGTGCTTGCTTTTATTGCACTTATGTCCCTAAAATGAACTGTGTAAGAACAGTGTGGAGGCACCTCACAACTGTAGGAGAGAAGGGAGTTTTAGGGACATTAGAACATGCAATAAATTCATAGTATGCTGTGGCTATATTAATAGGAATGTGAGTCCCGTGCTACTGCAGTGATATTCCCATTCAATTCTGTCCTGGGAAGATTCGCATGGGTCTTCTCTTCAGTCCTGGATATCACACTTTGAGAAAGAGATTTATAATCTAGAGCACAAATGTAATGATAAAGTGCCTTCCTGAGATCAAACATGAAATATAGTTGAATGTTTTAGGAATACCTGGGCTAAAATGGATACGTCTGTGGAGGGAAGAAGAGATGCTAGGAAAGAGACTAGCATGACACCCATAATGAAATATGTGAATAACTGACAAATGAAAGACAGTGTAGACTTAATCGCTGCAAATCTTTAAAAAAGATTCAAGGGTAGAATTTATAAGGAGACAACATCTCTAAGAATACATCCTAATAAAATAGAACTTTCTTCTTCACTGCTCTAGGATTTCAAAGCCAAGGTTATATGGCATTAGCTAAAGGCTAGAACAAGCATCTTTACCTTCTTCTCTAACTTTGAGATTCAGGATGCTCTGAGGGTTCCAAACTCACTTTGTTTCTGTTATTTACATTTCTAACACAGCCTGGTTTCCAACCAAAGAATTAGAACTCATTTAGCATACAGTTAAAGGTCATTTTTGTTCTTTCAACTTTGAGTGTGTTATCCAACCACTATCAAAAAAACTTATATTGAAATTCACAACTGTTTATTGTGTCACTTAACATTAATTTGAACTTTGTGCCTATGGGATGACAAGAAAAATGTACCTAGAGACCTTTTACTTCCCAATATTCTTGAGGTAGAACTAGTTTCAAAAGAATGATAAATATGACCAGTAAGTAAGAAATGAATGTGTAATACCAGACCTAGAGTTTTAATTTATATTGATGCAGGTCACTGTGGTTCTTTTGGTAGCTTTACTTCAAACATCTTTGTGGCTGATAAAATGATGGATTATGGCCTAACCACCTTTGCTATCTCCACAATCTCCTTTCTAAGAAGTAAATCTGGTACTGGCACAAAAACAGAAATATAGATCAATGGAACAGGATAGAAAGCCCAGAGGTAAACCCACACACCTATGGTCACCTAATCTATGACAAAGGAGGCAAGAATATGCAATGGAGAAAATGTAGTCTCCTCTGCCCCTTTTAAATTTATTTTCCTGGTCTGGAATTTTATAGCGTGTTTCTATTATTTAGGAGTTGGTTCAACTTATAAAACAAATGATAATCATCAGCCTTAGTCTCTTCTAGTACAGTACAAAAAACTTAGATTCTTTAACTCTTAATTTTCTCTTCCTATATGCCATGTCATTTTGCCTGTATCATAATACCACCTTCTTTTCAACTACAGATTTACTCATTATTTAACTTTATTTGCCTTGTCTTCAGCAGTCTGTAATAGTTTTTATTTTTTTCTTAATCTTAAGTAATAATTTAACTAGATAAGGAGTTCTAATCCCCTGGCATTATATTCGTTTTGTTTCTTCAGTCCTTCGATGATTAAGTTTAATACTTTCTTACCTTTAGTGTTGCTGATAAAAAGTCTATTTTATATGTAGTTATCATTCCTTTATTTATGATATCTATATTTTTTCTTTCTAGTAATATTAATATTATCTGCTTTTTTAAATGGGGTTTTATTATGGTGGGTCTAACTGAATTTGTTCTTCTTTCTTCTACTTATGAAATTGATATGTTGCTTCAATTTGAGGATTTATATATTTTCTTAATTCTGGAAATTTCTCAGCCATTATCTCACATAATTATAAATCTGTCAATTTCCTCACAGTTTTCTCCTTGCAGAAATTTACTCCCCGGATGTTGACTTTAAAACTCCCTCTTGTCCAGAGAGAAGTGAGAAATTTAACTTTAGCTTTCTATCTCACTAACTAGATGACTTTAGTGGACTCAGTTAACCATTATGAGAGTCAGTTTTCTCTTCTGTAAAACAAAAATAATAATGGTACCCGATTCCTTTTTGAGAACTAAATGATGTAAGACATTGTACAAATTTTCTATTTCTGCTGTAACAAATTGCCACAAACTTAGTGGCTTAAAACAACAAAAATGTATTATTTTACAATTCTGTAGGTCAGAAGCCAAGTATGGATCTCACTGGGCTAAAAGGAAGGCATTGATAGGACACTTCCTGGAGAATCTAGGGGAGGATATGTTTCCTGACCTTTTATAGCTTGTAGAAACTGCCTGTATTCCTTGGTTGTGGCTCTATTTCACCTTTTTCAAATGCAGCAATAGCAGGTTGAGTCCTTCTCATGGGTCTGTGTCTCTGACCCTGCTTCCATGATTACATCTCTCTCTCTTTCTCTCTCTGACCACAGCTTGGAAAGGTTCTATATTTTTAAATACTCATGTGATTAGATTGGACCCGCCTGGATAGTCTCAGGTACCCTCCCCATCTCAAGGTCTGTAATCTTAATCACATCTGTAAAGTCCTTTTTGCCATATCATGTAGTATATGCATTCCATCTTTGGAGGGGTTCATTATTTTTCCTACCACAGTGTATAAAGGTCTTGACATCTAGCAAGCATTCAAAAAATGTTAGCCTCTCTTTCTTATTAACAGTTTTGAGATGATAGACCATTTGCTTTCTCTCTCTGAATCCCTATTAAATATTATAGAAATATATATGGATACCTAAGAGAATCCAGAAGATATCTGATATACTATATATTGAAATATTTATAATTCACTTACATATTTAGTTAAATTGTATTATATAACTTTTATTTTAGGAACAGCAAGGATGGTGGGTAGAGACTAGAGACAGGAGGGATTTCAGTAGCCAGTTCTATGGCACACTAGTTAATTTATTGCAGAAGAGTGCTTGCTTGCTTTTTCACTCTGTGTGTGTGTGTGTGTGTGTGTGTGTGTGTGTAAATACATGTATATTCATCGTGCTCAGTTATGGCAGGAATGAGAGCAATAACTGGTAGCTGGTAACTGTATAACAGATGTCAAGAGTAAAGGGGGCTAAATACACTGGGATTCTATCTGGAATCAATGGGTTCAGTTACAAAGTTGTTTGACTTCTTGACTTTGTCACCTGTTTCTTAGCTCAATAATTAAACAGAACCTAATACTTTGAGGGTATTTTTCAAAGTCCAATAAAAATGGAACCCTGTATCATTTGTAACCAAATTTCAATATTTAATGTTAGTATACCTCTAGTAAAGTTTGCATTTGAAAGCATGCTTTGCCTATTCACCAGGCAAAATTTAATAATAATAGCAATAAAAGTCTAAGTTTCCATAATACTTCACAATTTCTCAAAGCACTTTAACATAGTTAGTATGTTAGCAATGGAAAGAGACAGAGCATTTGTGTTACAGAACATGAGATTCAGATATTGGCCAACCCTGAGCCAAGCACTAATGTGGCACAGGGGTTTGTATCCACTCTTTGATCATTTTGTGCCTGTGTCAGTCAGGTTCCAGTTAGAGAAGCAGAACCAGAACAGTCTGGATCCACAAGCACAAACTACAGCACACAAATATGAATGAAAACACATCAGCTCTTGTTGTTCTGATCTTGATGGTATGGGTGTTTTGTAGGAGCCAGGACTTTCTTCATCAAGCTGAACCCTGAGGAAGGATCTGCAACTGCCTCCTGCCAAAGAAGTGAGCCAGCAGGTAAGTGACAATGTGTGTGAGCTGTTTAACAGCTGTCGCTTCACTTTGCCTTCTGTAGAAATCTCTCATACACAGAAGCATACAAGAAAGTGAATTTGGGGAAATGTAGTTCAGCCTAGTCAAGCTGATACTTTACAAAGGTAACACACAGTACCTGTGAGTTCTTTGGAAACTTTTAAGATTTCTTTAAGTTTACACACAGTTTACTGCTAATAAAATTAGAATGTAGTTATCAGGATTAAATTTATAAAATATGCAAAGCATATACTTCAGTATTTCAATAATTGATTCAGTAATAATAAATCTTCTCCTTGCATCTGTAGTTGACGCTAATCATTTCATTCATTGCCTTTGTAAGAGTCAAGAAAAATCATAACAACCAGAAGTTTTTAGTTAATATCAAAAATAAATGTACACAATGAGTATATTTTAAAGATGCAGTCAAGAAAGACATCTATCGAAATTAAGAATGAGAAAGAGAAAACAATTTGGAATACATAATTATGTTTCTAAAATTTAAATTATCTGTGATTACACAAGTGTATATTTTTTAAATATTTAATTCTTAATTTTAGGTTCTGTACACATGAGATTAAGGTTTAAAAGTGTGTAGTATCTATCCTGAATACTATTTCCTCTATCCTCCTTCTCCCTTCCCTGTCACACAGAAACTTGATATTACTTCTGGATGTGAATGGATGTAGTAAATAAAGGTGTTATTATTATAGTTCAGTTATTTCAATTTTGAACCAGAGTCATTGTAAGTTAAGAAAATGCTAAGAATAATAAATATATGCACTTTCACTTTTCATATCCATCTGAATTCATTTGGTTTGAATAATTTAATGCAAAATTATCAATTATCTCTATTCATCTTAACAATGTAATTTAAATGTTTATATCTTTGTTTCTGTGGTTTGTCTTTAGCTAATATCAAAATGATCCCCCAAACATTACTCTTTTATATTGAAATATTGAGCATTGTCTGTTATGTTTTAATACCCTTATCTGTCCATCAAATTATTTATTAGGTCAAAAAAGTTAATGTTCTTAATATGTTCAAGGCTTATACAAATTTATAAGAAAAATACACAATGTTAGGAAAAAGACTTCAATAGAAAATTCATAGAAGAGTTTAAAATATTAAAAACTCAAAAATGTTCAACCTTATTTACAATAACTTGAACCATATGAAATTGCCATTTTTGTGTATCAAAATCAGTCTATATTGACAGTTTAATGTGTTTTAACCTAGTAATTTAAGATGTTAAAATTAAATGAAGAGAAATTTTAGTTGCTGTTTCAAAATACCCAATATAAAAATTATCATAACTAGTGCTGACATAGATGGGGAGTGATGTGACATTGAGAGGTCTAATCAGAAACTTTCTATCTTCCTGCGAGGAAATTTGGCAACCTGTATCAACAAATTAAAAGTAATTATTTAAATAGAGAACAAGGATTTTAATAGAGAACAAGACAGAATATGATATATATATATATATAGGGAGATAGCCTGTATTCAGATCTTTAATTGGCTATTTATTTTCTGTTTATCTTTGATAAGTTCCTTAATCTCTGTATACTTCAATTTCCTCATCTGTAAGGGAGAAATAATTGTGAAACTTAAATATGATGATGCATATGAAAAATATAGCCAAGTGCCTCACATATAATAAGTGATAAGTTATTGAAAACATTCTAAATGAGCAGCAGTAAAGGAATGTTTAACTAAATTAGAGTTCTTATGCTAAATGAATTGATAAACAGCTCTCTATACTTTGATTTATAACATATTTCTAATGAAATTGGATAATTCTTTGATATGAAGCTCAGTTACAACATGGTATAATATCATTTTAATATTGAAATCTTATTCTAAATAAGATTAATAATGATTTTTTTAACATCTTTATTGGAGTATAATTGCTTTACAATGGTGTGTTAGTTTCTGCTTTATAACAAAGTGAATCAGTTATACATATACATATATCCCTGTATCTCCTCCCTCTTGCGTCTCCCTCCCATCCTTCCTACCCCACCCCTCTAGGTGGTCACAGAGGACTGAGCTGATCTCCCTGTGCTATGTGGCTACTTCCCACTAGTTATCTATTTTACATTTGGTAGTGTATATATGTCCATGCCACTCTCTCACTTCATCCCAGCTTATCCTTCCCCCTCCCCATGTCCTCAAGTCCATTCTCTACATCTGCATCGTTATTCCTGTCCTGCACCTAGGTTCTTCAGAAACTTATTTTCTTTTTTTTAAATTCTCTATATATGTGTTAGCATATGGTATTTGTTTTTCTAACTCACTTCACTCTGTATGACAGACAATAGGCCATCCACCTCACTACAAATAACTCAATTTCATTTCTCTTTATGGATGAGTAATATTCCATTGTATATATGTGCCACATCTTCTTTATCCATTCATCTGTCGATGGACACTTAGGTTGCTTCCATGTCTTGGCTATTGTAAATAGAGCTGCAGTGAACATTGTGG
>NC_041222.1:21313200-21314394 GCF_002837175.3 Physeter macrocephalus
GTTTCATTAGGTCCCATTTGTTTATTTTTGTTTTTATTTCCATTTCTCTAGGAGGTGGGTCAAAAAGGATCTTGATGTGATTTATGTCGTAGAGTGTTCTGCCGATGTTTTCCTCTAAGAGTCTTAGAGTGTCTGGCCTTACATTTAGGTCTTTAATCCATTTTGAGTTTATTTTTGTGTATGGTGTTAGGGAGTGTTCTAATTTCATACTTTTACATGTACCTGTTCAGTTTTCCCAGCACCACTTATTGAAGAGGCTAGTCTTTTCTTAATTTCACTTTCAGATTTTTCATCATTAGTGTATAGGAATGCCAGGGATTTCTGTGCATTAATTTTGTATCCTGCTACTTTACCAAATTCAATTATTAGCTCTAGTAGTTTTCTGGTAGCATCTTTGGGATTCTCTATGTATAGTATCATGTCATCTGCAAACAGTGACAGCTTTACTTCTTCTTTCCAATTTGGATTCCTTTTATTTCTTTTTCCTCTCTGATTGCTGTGGCTAAAACTTTCAAAACTATGTTGAATAATGGTGTGAGAGTGGGCAACCTTGTCGTGTTCCTGATCTTAGTGGAAATGGTTTCAGTTTTTCACCATTGAGGACAATGTTGGCTGTGGGTTTGTCATATATGGCCTTTATTATGTTGAGGAAAGTTCCCCCCATGCCTACTCTCTGCAGGGTTTTTATCATAAATGGGTGTTCAATTTTGTCGAAAGCTTTCTCTGCATCTATTGAGATTATCATTTGGTGTTTCTCCTTCAATTTGTTAATATGGTGTATGACATTGATTGATTTGTGTATATTGAAGAATCCTTGCATTCCTGGAATAAACTCCACTTGATTATGGTGTATGATCCTTTTAATGTGCTGTTGGATTCTGTTTGCTAGTATTTTGTTGCGGATTTTTGCATCTATGTTCATCAGTGATATTGGGCTGTAGTTTTCTTTCTTTGTGACATCCTTGTCTGGTTTTGGTATCGGGGTGATGCTGGCCTCGTAGAATGAGTTTGGGAGTGTTCTGCCCTCTGCTATATTTTGGAAGACTTTGAGAAGGATAGGTGTTAGCTCTTCTCTAAATGTTTGATAGAATTCGCCTGTGAAGCCATCTGGTCCTGGGCTCTTGTTTGTTGGAAGATTCTTAATCAGAGTTTCAATTTCAGTGCTTGTGATTGGTCTTTTCATATTTTCTTTTT
>NC_041222.1:21314592-21314922 GCF_002837175.3 Physeter macrocephalus
GCACAGGCTCTGGACGTGCAGGCTCAGCGGCCATGGCTTACGGGCCCAGCCGCTCCGCGGCATGTGGGATCCTCCCATACCGGGGCGCAAACCCGGTTCCCCTGCATCGGCAGGCGGACGCGCAACCACTGCGCCACCAGGGAAGCCCCACTTCTCCTTTTTCATTTGTAATTCTATTGATTTGAGTCTTTTCCTTTATTTTCTTGATGAATCTGGCTAACGGTTTATCAATTTTGTTTATCTTCTCAAAGAACCAGATTTTAGTTTTATTGATCTTTGCTATCATTTTCTTCATTTCTTTTTCATTTATTTCTGATCTGATCTTTATGA
>NC_041222.1:21315138-21315435 GCF_002837175.3 Physeter macrocephalus
TATTGCTATAAACTTCCCTCTTAGAACTGCTTTTGCAGCATCCCATAGGGTTTGGGTAGTCATGTCTCCATTGTCATTTGTTTCTAGGTATTTTTTTATTTCCTCCTTGATTTCTTCAGTGATCACTTGGTTATTAAGTAGTGTATTGTTTAGCTTCCATGTGTTTGTATTTTCTACAGATCTTTTCCTGTAATTGATATTTAGTCTCATACCGTTGTGGTCGGAAAACATACTTGAGACAATTTCAATTTTCTTAAATTTACCAAGGCTTGATTTGTGACCCAAGATATGATCTAT
>NC_041222.1:21315800-21318335 GCF_002837175.3 Physeter macrocephalus
TTAGTATTTGCCTTATGTATTGAGGTGCTCCTATGTTAGGTGCATAAATATTTACAATTGTTATATCTTCTTCTTGGATCGATCCCTTGATCATTATGTAGTGTCCTTCTTTGTCACTTGTAATAGTCTTTATTGTAAAGTCTATTTTGTCTGATATGAGAATGCTACTCCAGCTTTCTTTTGATTTCCATTTGCATGGAATATCTTTTTCCATCCCCTCACTTTCAGTCTGTATGTGTCCCTAGGTCTAAAGTGGGTCTCTTGTAGACAGCATATATACGGGTCTTGTGTTTGTATCCATTCAGCAACTCTGTGTCTTTTGGTGGTAGCATTTAATCCATTTACATTTAAGGTAATTATCGATATGTATGTTCCTATTCCCATTTTCTTAATTGTTTTGGGTTTGTTATTGTAGGTCTTTTCCTTTTCTTCTGTTTCCTGCCTAGAGAAGTTCCTTTAGCATTTGGTGTAAAGCTGGTTTGGTGGTGCTGAGCTTTCTCAGCTTTTGCTTGTCTGTAAAGGTTTTACTTTCTCCATGAAATCTGAATGAGATCCTGCTGGGTAGAGTAATCTTGGTTGTAGGTTTTTCTCCTTCATCACTTTAAATATGTCCTGCCACTCCCTTCTGGCTTGCAGAGTTTCTGCTGAAAGATCAGCTCTTAACCTTATGGGGATTCCCTTGTGTGTTATTTGTTGTTTTTCTTTGTGTTTTCTTTGTGTTTAATTTTTGATAGTTTGATTAATATGTGTGTTGGCGTGTTTCTCATTGTAGTTATTTCCACTATTTTATCTTCCAGGTCACTTATCCGTTCTTCTGAATCAGTTATTCTGCTATTGATCCCTTTTAGGGAATTTTTAATTTTATTTATTGTGTTGTTCATCATTGTTTGTTTGCTCTTTAGTTCTTCTAGGTCCTTGTTAAACATTTCTTGTATTTTGTCTATTCTATTTCCAAGATTTTGGATCAAGTGGCTAAGGTTGGTTCAGTGGGTTGTGTAGGCTGCCTGGTGTAGGGCACTAGTGCCTGTGTTCTGGTGGATGAGGCTGGATCTTGTCTTTCTCGTGGGCAGGTCCACGTCTGGTGGTTGTTTTGGGGTGTCTGTGGCCTTATGATTTTAGGCAGCCTCTCTGCTAATGGATGGGGTGTGTTCCTGTCTTGCTAGTTGTTTGGCATAGGGTGTCCAGCACTGAGGCTTGCTCATCGTTGAGTGAAGCTGGGTCTTGGCGTTGAAATGGAGATCTCTGGGAGATTTTCGCCATTTGATATTACGTGGAGCTGGGAGGTCTCTTGTGGACCAGTGTCCTGAACTTGGCTGTCTCACCTCAGAGGAACAGCACTGACTCCTGGCTGGAGCAGCAAGAGCCTTTCATCCACACGGTTCAGAATAAAAGGGGGAAAAAAGAGAAAGAAAGAAAGAAGATAAAATAAAATAAAGTAGAGTTAAATAAAATAAAGTTATTAAAATAAAATAATAAATATAAAATAATTATTAAGAAAAAAATTTTTAAAAGTAAAAAAAAAAACAAAACAGACAGACCCCTAGGGCAAATGGTGAAAGCAGAGCTATACAGACAAAAATGGGGTGTGTTCCTGTCTTGCTAGTTGTTTGGCATAGGGTGTCCAGCACTGAGGCTTGCTCATCGTTGAGTGAAGCTGGGTCTTGGCGTTGAAATGGAGATCTCTGGGAGATTTTCGCCATTTGATATTACGTGGAGCTGGGAGGTCTCTTGTGGACCAGTGTCCTGAACTTGGCTGTCTCACCTCAGAGGAACAGCACTGACTCCTGGCTGGAGCAGCAAGAGCCTTTCATCCACACGGTTCAGAATAAAAGGGGGAAAAAAGAGAAAGAAAGAAAGAAGATAAAATAAAATAAAGTAGAGTTAAATAAAATAAAGTTATTAAAATAAAATAATAAATATAAAATAATTATTAAGAAAAAAATTTTTTAAAGTAAAAAAAAAAACAAAACAGACAGACCCCTAGGGCCAATGGTGAAAGCAGAGCTATACAGACAAAATGACACACAAAAGCATACACACTAACAAAAAGAGAAAAAGGGGAACAAATAATATATCTTTGCTCCCAAAGTCCACCTCCTCAATTTGGGATGATTCGTTGTCTATTCAGGTATTCCTCAGATGCAGGGTACATCAAGTTGATCATGGAGATTTAATCCGCTGCTCCTGAGGCTGCTGGGAGAGATTTCCCTTTCTCTTCTTTGTTCTCACAGCTCCAGGTGTTCAGCTTTGGATTTGGCGGTGCCTCTGCCTGTAGGTCGCCTAAGGGCGTCTGTTCTTTGCTCAGACAGGACAGGGTTAAAGGAGCAGCTGACTTCGGGGCTCTGGCTCACTCAGGCCGGGGGGAGGGAGAGGTTGGGATGCGGGGTGAGCCTGCGGCGGCAGAGGCCGGCAGGACATTGCACAAGCCTGAGGCGCGCGGAAGTTGTCCCTGGATCACGGAACCCTGCCAGTGGCAGGCTGCACAGTCTTCCGGGAGAGGCGGTGTGGATAGTGACCTGTGCTTGCATACAGGCT
>NC_041222.1:21320310-21350345 GCF_002837175.3 Physeter macrocephalus
GGTGTCTGTGGCCTTATGATTTTAGGCAGCCTCTCTGCTAATGGATGGGGTGTGTTCCTGTCTTGCTAGTTGTTTGGCATAGGGTGTCCAGCACTGAGGCTTGCTCATCGTTGAGTGAAGCTGGGTCTTGGCGTTGAAATGGAGATCTCTGGGAGATTTTCGCCATTTGATATTACGTGGAGCTGGGAGGTCTCTTGTGGACCAGTGTCCTGAACTTGGCTGTCTCACCTCAGAGGAACAGCACTGACTCCTGGCTGGAGCAGCAAGAGCCTTTCATCCACACGGTTCAGAATAAAAGGGGGAAAAAAGAGAAAGAAAGAAAGAAGATAAAATAAAATAAAGTAGAGTTAAATAAAATAAAGTTATTAAAATAAAATAATAAATATAAAATAATTATTAAGAAAAAAATTTTTTAAAGTAAAAAAAAAAACAAAACAGACAGACCCCTAGGGCAAATGGTGAAAGCAGAGCTATACAGACAAAATGACACACAAAAGCATACACACTAACAAAAAGAGAAAAAGGGGAACAAATAATATATCTTTGCTCCCAAAGTCCACCTCCTCAATTTGGGATGATTCGTTGTCTATTCAGGTATTCCTCAGATGCAGGGTACATCAAGTTGATCATGGAGATTTAATCCGCTGCTCCTGAGGCTGCTGGGAGAGATTTCCCTTTCTCTTCTTTGTTCTCACAGCTCCAGGTGTTCAGCTTTGGATTTGGCGGTGCCTCTGCCTGTAGGTCGCCTAAGGGCGTCTGTTCTTTGCTCAGACAGGACAGGGTTAAAGGAGCAGCTGACTTCGGGGCTCTGGCTCACTCAGGCCGGGGGGAGGGAGAGGTTGGGATGCGGGGTGAGCCTGCGGCGGCAGAGGCCGGCAGGACATTGCACAAGCCTGAGGCGCGCGGAAGTTGTCCCTGGATCACGGAACCCTGCCAGTGGCAGGCTGCACAGTCTTCCGGGAGAGGCGGTGTGGATAGTGACCTGTGCTTGCATACAGGCTTCTTGGTGGCTGCAGCAGCAGTCTTAGCGTCTCATGGCCGTCTCTGGGGTCTGCGCTGATAGCCGCGGCTCGTGCCCGTCTCTGGAGCTCCTTTAAGCGGCTGTCTTAAACCCCTCTCCTCACGCACCAGGAAACAAAGAGGGAAGAAATAGTCTCTTGCCTTTTTGGTAGCTCCAGACTTTTTCCTGGACCCCCTCCCGGCTAGCTGTGGTGCACTATCTCCCTTCAGGCTGTGTTCACGCCGCCAACCCCAGTCCTCTCCCTGTGATCCGACCGAGGCCCGAGCCTCAGCTCCCGGCCCTTGCCCGCCCCGGCGGGTGAGCAGACAAGCCTCTCGGGCTGGTGAGTGCTGGTCGGCACCGATCCTCTGTGAGGGAATCTCTCCGCTTTGCCCTCTGCACCCCTCTTGCTGCGCTCTCCTCTGTGGCTCCGAAGCTTCCCCCCTCCGCCACCCGCAGTCTCCGCCTGTAAAGGGGCTTCCTAGTGTGTGGGAACCTTTCCTCATTCACAGCTCCCTCCCACTGGTGCAGGTCCCGTCCCTATTCTTTGTCTCTGTTTTTTCTTTTTTCTTTTGCCCTACCCAGGTACGTGGGGAGTTTCTTGCCTTTTGAGAGGTCTGAGGTCTTCTGCCAGCGTTCAGTAGGTGTTCTATAGGAGTAGTTCCACCTGTAGATATTTTTCTTATGTATTTGTGGGGAGGAAGGTGATCTCCGCATCTTACTCTTCTGCCATCTTGAAGCTGCCCCCAATAATGATTTTAAAATACTCAAAAATTCTACTTGATTCAGACAACTTTGAAATGCCACAAAAATACTCATAAGCCAAGATGCTTTAAACTAAAAAGATAAATATAAAAAAATGAAATCATAACTAGAAGAAACTCTAGTAAACATTTCTGTGATAGCGATATATTAGTCTGGATTCTCCAGAGAAATGGAACCCATAAGAGATACATATATTCTATTATATATGGAAGTATTATAAGGAATTGGCTCATGTGACTACAGAGGTTGAGAAGTTACAAGATCTGAAGTCAGCAAACTGGAGACCCAGGAGAGCCAATGTTATAGTTATCAGTGTGAGTCTGAAGGCCTGAGATCCAGTAAAATTGATAGTATTAGTCCAGTCCAGGTTGTTGTACGAAACTAACAAGTCTGTAGGAGAAGGGGATAAACTGTACTCCTGGTATGTTGTCTCAGAGACTGTAGTGTATATCCTTTCCTTAGGAATAGCATGGACTAAATATTGTTAGAACTTTAAATCCCTTGACCCTATTAAATAGTGTATATATTTCACTTGGGAAAAATATCCAGCAGGGTCTATCTAGTGTTAGATAGAAAAAAACAAAGCATGTTTGAAAGGAAAGCATAATCTAAAAGTCTTTTGAATTTATATTATCTGGCCTTTCAATTTGTTTTTAACCCTATTCTCAAGGTTACCATATTTAGTTAGTTCTCATATATCAGATTTATAGGGCAATCTGTCATTCTTATTATATAGTAGGTGAGGTTTTTCTTCCATTTTTTCTTACATTGTTTCAATAAAGAAATACACACTGAAATAATTTATTGACAAAACACCTTGCATAATGCAGGATCATTTTATCATGTGAACAAGTATAATTCTGTTCATTAGCATAACTGCCTGTTTTAGAGGTAAAATGAGTGATTAGTATTAATGTATGAAAAATAGTGTCTTAGGCCAGGAGTCCCAAACCCTCAGGCCACGGACCTGTACTGGTCCTGGACTGTTAGGAACCTGGTTGCACAGGAGGAGGTGAGTGGCCGGCGAGCAAGGGAAGCATCATCTGTATTTATAACCGCTCCCCATCACTCTCATTACTGCCTGAGCTCCACCTCCTGTCAGATCAGCAGTGGCATTAGATTCTCATAGGAGTGCGAACCCTACTGTGAACTGCGCACGCGAGGGATCTAGGTTGCGCACTCCTTATGAGAATCTAATGCCTGATGATCTGAGGTGGAGCTGAGGCGGTGATGCTAGCGCTGGGGAGCAGCTGCAAATACAGATTATCCTTAGCAGAGAGGTTTGACTGCACAGAGACCATAATAAATCAGTTGCTTGCAGACTCATATCAAAACCCTGTCAGTGAGTGGCAAGTGAAAACAAGCCTAGGACTCCCACTGATTCTGCATTATGGTGAGTTGTGTAATTATTTCATTATACATTACAATGTAATAATAATAGAAATAAAGTGCACAATAAATGTAATGCACTTGAATCATCCCAAGACCATCTACCACCCTGGTCTGTGGAAAAATTGTCTTTCACGAAACTGGTCCCTGGTGCCAGAAAGGTTGGGAACTGCTGTCTTAGGCCATTCAGGCAGCTATAACAAAATGCCATAGACTGCGTGGCTCATAAGCAACAGAAATTTTTTGCTCACTGTTTTGGAGACAGGAAGTCCAAGATCAGGATGCCAGCATGGTCAGGTTCTGGGGAGGACTTTCTTCCAGGTTGCAGACTACCAACTTCTCATTGTATCTTCACATGGTAGAAGTTGGTGAGGGAGTCTTAGACCTGTTTTATAAGGCTGCTGTCCTCTTTTATGAGGTTTCTTCCTCATGACCTAATCACCTCCCAAAGGCTCCACCTCCAATACCATTATCTTGGGGATTAGTATTTCAACATATGAATTTGGGGAGAACGCAACATTCAATATATAGCAACTGGTATGTTAATGTGTTCTCACATAATTATCTAAACAAATTGTTCTTGAACATAGAGACATTCCTATAGGCAGCCATGAAATCACCTGTTATTTTATGCAAGCTTGAAGAGTTGAAAAAGAAACAATTTTTATTGTAGATACATCTTGTTTCATTTAAAACATTTTTCTTTTAAGACAGTGAAATCATTAGCTTACTACTAGAGCTAAGTCTGCCTTAGAAAATATACCTTGTGTCTATTTAATTTGTGGTAAAGTCTCTAATTTGTGGTAAAAATGCATATTCAAAATATAATTTTTGAGGTCCCTGTTTATTTTGCAATACAGAATATAGACATATCTTGTTTTAAGAGTAGTTCTTCCAATAAAATAGTTGAACAGAATATGAACCTTACTTAGCCCCAATCATTACCCCCTTCTATAGCACAGAGTTGTCACTGGATGGCTGCCCATTATGTATTTCTTTTGTACTTAGGAATTTTCGTGTGACTGAGTTATAGTCAATGGAATATAAACAATAGTGATGTGCCTCAATTACAGGACTAGAACATTGAAATTCCTTTTTATTCTCCCATGGTCTTTTCCCTTCTGGCCAACTTCATTGTGAACTCCCAGGCTGATCTTAAAATCCATGCATTGAAAATGGCAGAGTCTATCAACTTAGATCCCTGAATTAATGCGTGAATGTGGGTAGTGCAAAACTTGGTTATTTTCCAAGTCAGTTTTTGTTATCAAGAAATGATTTTGTGTGCCTGTACATATGTGGATGTTAAGGCACTGAAATTCAGTGACTACACAAATTCTGCTTGTATTTCACAGGCCTCAATTAAACAATATTTATTGCTATTGATTAACTGAGCAAAAGACCTCTCCATTATGAGTACTTCTAATGGGGTGTGTGTGTGTGTGTGTGTGTGTGTGTGTGTGTGTGTATATGTGCACGCATGTGCACATGGGTACTTGAAATGGAAAATAACCAACAGAGTTGTTTCAAATCCCACCAAATCTGACTGAGAAAAAATTAGTTGTAAAAGGTAGGTAAATCTGCTGTAGAAGCAAATCCCAGACACTTAGGCAGAGTAAGCATATGTGACCTGGTAGCCAGAGAATTAAGCACTTGACTGTCTAGGATTTTAATTGTATGTTATAGTGTATTATATTATATTATAATCATTGGAGATACAACTAAGAATTCATCTCTGTGTGATGGAGAAATGAATACCATGTGGGAAAGGTTAAATAATGTAGGAACCAAAATATGGTGGCTAGTATTCTCAATAACAAAGATAGAGTGAAAGTTGTTTCGTAAATGGAGATTAGAACAAAGAAAGATAAGGAGACAGCCAAATGTGTGTTATGTTCATAGAATATTGCTTAGATGCCTTTGCAAATGTAAGCAGATTGGGTAAGGCCAATCTTGAAAGGGTAATTCCCATAAAATTATGGAGAACATTCTCCTTAAAAAAAATAGGTCTTTGACTAGATTTCATGTTATGAACATGCAAATTATCCTTTAGGAAACAGTTTTTAAAGTAAGATACACCACATTCTTGACAGGTAAAGATGAATGTAGTTTAGGAGCAGAAATTACAGGAAGCATAACAAATTTATAAAGGAAACAACAGACAAGGAGTCCCTGTAATTCATAAGGATTTGAAGGTCCCTTGGTTTAAAGGACACATATTTTTGCAGATTCTTTTCTAAATTTAAAATAACTATTCTGCAGTAGTTAAAATTAGCATTTTAATGAATTACATAATATATAAGTGACAATAGTTTCTTAGTCCCTGTCAAATAAATCCTAGCTCCAAATATAGATTTACAGAGAACAGAAAATACACAAGTGAGAGATTGTATTTTCCAAAAAGTCTAAAGAAATATTTATGGTCCCACTTGTTTTTTAAGAACATTGCAGACCCCCACCAGTGGATTGAGTTTATTTTCCTTCCCCATGAACTGGGTAGGCTTGTGACTGTTCCAAACAATGGAGCATGGTGAAAGTTATGTGACTCACAAGGCTACGTTTTAAAAAGAACATAGCATGCAGCTTCTCCCTGCCGTGATTCTGTTCTCCCTCATGCTCTCACACTCATACTCTCTTGATATTCACACTTGGAACCCAGCCATCAGTTCCCGAAGAAGCCCATAGTAGGCTATGTGGAGAAACAACCTGGAAAAACCCATGTGTAAAAGAACTGAGGCCACCCATCTGATGTCCAGCATCATCTTTCCGTCAAGTAAGGGAATGAGTCTTCATGTTATTACAGCTCCTACCTTTTGAGACTTTTGAGTCTTTTATCTGAGTCTGCAGACATTCTGAAGCAGAGTCAAGCCATCTCCGCTATACCCAGTTTAAATGGCAGACCCATAGAATTCATAAATATAATAAATGGTGTTTTTACTCCACTAAAGTTCAGTAGGAATGCAGATGTCTCACTTTCTTCCTCTATTATGTGATCTGAAAGTTATAAATTAGACTTTCCTCTTCCTTTCTTTCTCTGTCAGACTTTTAAATTAATAGAGGATTTGGGGGTTCAACAATGACTTCATGAATCCAAGCTTTTGTTTTTTAACTTAGCATATTCATTTATATATTTCAAATGCATAAAACTTTTATAATTATAAATCTTGAAAATTATAAAAATTCTTTTCTTTCTCAACCCTGCCTTTCATTCATTATTATTTATTTACATAGGTACATTAGTTATCTATGGCTATGTAACAATAACTACAAATTTCAGAGCTTGAAATTACACCTATTTATTATCTCACATATTCTGTAGGTTAGAAATCTGGGTGCAGACTTATGTGGGTTTTCTGCTAAGAGTATCACAAGGCTGAAACCAAGACATTGACTAGGCTGCATATTCATCTGGGAGCTTGACCAGGGAAAAATCTACTTCCAAGCATCCTAAGAGTACAGGAAGAATCCATTTCTTTGCAACTTGTTTATTCTAAGCCAGCAGCAAAGATAGTGTATCTCTGCTTAGTTGAGTCTTTGATCCCTATACCCTGTTTTAAAGAGCTTCTCTGATTAGGTCAGGTCCACCAGGGACAATCTCCATTTTGGATAACAAGTTACATGTCCTACCTAAACTCAAGGAGAGGAGATTACACAAAGTCATGGATTCTAGGGTGTGTGAATCATGGGGACCACCCTAGAGTGTGTCTTCCATAATAGGTATATGAATTAATTCTCACTAATTCAATATTTTATTCTCAGCCAATGTGAATATCTTGATTTATTTGACTGAATATATAAAGCTTTACTATGACTGTTTTCAATATTCTTTAACACTGTATCATCATCACGAAAAGTACTACTTTTAAGTTACATGAGTGCCAGAACTTGCCATTCACACTATGAAATTCAACAAACATTTAATAAAAATAATTGAATGATAGAAACTTCTCTAGCTCTAGAGGCAAAATAATCTGATTCAAAGTCTAGCTTTAGTCCTACCTCCTGGGTTCTTTGTACAAAATATTTTACCTATCAGAAACTCAGATTTCTTATCTGCAATTAGCAAATTTTATTTCTCTGTTGGGTGTGGGTGGATTCAAAATAATCTAAATTATAATTGTTGCCCTTAGTGTTTGAAATATCTTTTAAAATATGTATATAGGGGCTTCCCTGGTGGCGCAGTGGTTGCGCGTCCGCCTGCCGATGCAGGGGAACCGGGTTCGCGCCCCGGTCTGGGAGGATCCCACATGCCGCGGAGCGGCTGGGCTCGTGAGCCATGGCCGCTGAGCCTGCGCGTCCGGAGCCTGTGCTCCGCAATGGGAGAGGCCGCAGCAGAGGGAGGCCCGCATACCAAAAAAAAAAAAAAATGTATACATATATATAATGTATGGATGTATTTTATATGTGGATATATATTATACATGTATGTTTGTATGCATGTAAGAATATACTATGTGTTATGGGACCTATGCATATATAACTGGAAAATCAGAAAAGGCTTCCAACTTTATATGATATCTTTATTTAATTGAGTGATTACCTCATTTATTATACTGTTCTGCCAAAATGACATCACACTCTGTCTTCAGTTTTTATCACCATTACATACTGAAAAGTATAAACATAGACGATAAATCTTGTCGTCAGGCAGAACAAAATCACTTTTTCTTTTTAAAATTTTCCTCTCTAAAGATCAAAGCAAATTAGAAATTTTATAACTTCCATGGGCTCCTTGTCTACTTTATTATAATACAAAGATTGAGAAATCATAGATTCAGTGACCAATCCAATTCAGTATGAGTGAATACTATATTTTGAAATCCACTTATACAATGGACATAACCTATAATTTGTATTGAAAAAGTGGTGTGCTTTTTAATAATGATAGCAGTCTATAATTATAAAGGAATTTGCTTTGCTATTCCAATAAGCAATCAGAGAGAAATGATAGGGAATGAAATTTGCACGGAGAGATGTAATACCTTAGAAAAGCAAAAGGAATTATTGAGTGACAATAAAATTTTCTTTTTATTAGATCTATTGTAACTGAGTACCAGAACTGTGATTGAATCAAAGGTGAGAAGGATGACTGAGCAGAGGGGGTAATTTGTTACTTCACAGTACTCTCTCCAGTAATGAAAGATGTTAACAGTGCCTTGATGTATACCTCTGAGTTCAAGTCACTGTTACTTGTTTAGCTTTTATCAGTAGAGACATGGCAGCTAAGTGGAAGGTTGATATCCTCATCCACAGGATTTGACTTCTTGAAGAGGATGGTTAACCCAGGGCAGAAGTAGAAGCAGGATTTAAGGATGAAAATATGGGAATAACCAATGGGCTATCACTTTTTCTTTGAGATCACATTAGAAATTAGAAATCTTTTATTTCATAAGAAATAAATTCCTTCTAAGCAAATATTTAGATGTTTATCATCTTCCAAATCTCCCCCATCTGCATTTTTTAACAAATTCACTAGAATTTAGTGAAGTTCTGCTTGACACTTTGAGCCTTGTATTTACTGCAATAGTTACTAAGAGTAATTATTTTGTTCATACTTTTGTAAAAATAACAAAGGGGAGAGAGATTTCTATTATCTACTGATGCAGACAACTTTATCAGGTTTTTATGTTTCTTTCTGTGTAAATTAAAATAGACAATTTCAATGAACTCTGGGGAAACCTAATTGTTTTGGGAACAATTCTGCTCTCTTCATCATTGACCTTAGTTGTGGCGAGTAGATACACTTTTTTCCTTAAAGCATAGCATCATTTTATTTGGCCTTGCTTCTATGAACAAAAGAGGCAGAAATATATACCCCATAAAAATGCCCCAGGAATGTATAGAGCTGGTCTTAGGGTGCATGTGGTAAAACTTAATTAGAAGTCCAGAAACTTCCTAAGAGGAAAGGATGGAGAAATGGTAACAGGCAGACAGATTTCAGGTTAAAGTAAGGAAGAACTTTCTGACAATGAAATATGCCTGGTCCTAGTAATCTAGAAAAGTTTCTACGTCACCTTATGCTATGATAAAAATCCTATCATTGGTATCTTGGGGAAACAGTTGTTTCTATCCCAGAGTTCCTGTTGTTTCTAAGATCTTTCATAAGTCAGAAAGCCAAGTTTCCTTTAGCCCTTTGGATAAGAATAAATCTTGTACTACCTTTTAAGAGAACAATCTGCATAATTCAGAAAGCCTGCCTTAGTGTGTATTTTGTTCATCTCTGATAAATCTGACTTACTTTTAGCCTACCATGGATGGTTTATAGAAACAAGCTATAAATGATATATGAAAGTTCATTATATATGCTTTGTATTGCCAATGTTATTTATTTGGTGTAATGTGGTAGTGTTCTATTATTTTATTCGATGCTCTTAGTATTGCTGGTTCTGAAGTCAAAAGTAGCTCTGGGGACTTCAGCTCAGCAGTTTGAAAACCTTCATTCTTGTGTTCTGCCACTGACATGATTCAGCTACACTTTCTGGCATGCTGCCAACAAGCAATTCATATCTCAACTCCCAGGTCAAATCCTGGGGAACATATTTCATTGTCTCAGCTAGTAAGTATTAGCTGGGTATTGCCTTTTATTCCAGGACACATCTTAGGTCATTGATCATCCTATAGCTCAATCACCCTTGGTCTACTCAGCTGACACGGTCCAATGTCAATGTCCCCTTCCATACACTGATTTCTTCAGAAGGTGCGTAAAGCATTTTACCTGAGAAAATCATATAATAAATCATGACATATGTTTAGTTGAGTGAACTATCCTTTACCTTACATGATAATCACTCATTTAATAAGCACTGACTTCTACTGGTGCCAAGGTCCATGTACGTGTCCCCTAAAATCTGTTTTACCCTTTAATATCATAGTAATAGAAATTTTATTCAATAAGCATATGACCGATGTGACTCAGAGATGGATGAAGTACCTACAGTCTGTTTCAATTCTCAGTTGTATCCTAAATATGTGTCTCAAAGCACTGGCCATAATTTCAGCAAGTAAAATAACATATTCCCTCTTTCTTATACTTGAACTCCATAAATAAATGTAATTTGACTCAACAAGTAGAAAGGAAAATACTTGAGTTACATGCATAAAGAGGAAGTATGTTGATGCCCTTACTGTGCATTCTTAAGGTAGAACTCAGTGTACTTATGACTAACCCAGAAACAAGTTGGTCCAGTATATTCTTTATTCAGGCATCTAGTACACTGCAGAATTTTTTTTTCTTAGTGAGGAAAACTTCCAGCTGCTTATTTAACCAAAAAGACATTGAAACTTACTCTGATTTTCCAGATGATTAAAGATCTAAATGTGAAAAATAACTATTATAAAAATATAAGAGAATGATGTAAATGCCTTAAAGTAGAAAAACTTTTTAAAGGCATTTTATAGAAAGCATGGTTCACAAAATAAAATATTGATATATTTTGCTATATCAAAAGCAATTTTGGGGGGTGAAAGATACAATATAACAAGGCTAAAGGACAAGTCATAGAGTAGGACATGATATTATATATATGTGGATATATATATATCCACATATATATGTATGAAATGAATGTATATTCAGAATTTTTTAAAAAACTACATGATAAAAATAAGCTAATAGAAAAGAAAAAGTGTAAGAATTGCCAGCTGAGTAAGAGGAAATCAGAAGAGTCAACAAGGATTTTTTAAAAATACTCAACTTTGCATGTAATAAATACAAGGAAAATTAAAACACAATAATCTATTTCAAATCTATCAGAGGGCAAAAATTTGTAAGTTTGGTAATACCAACTGAGGAAAAAAGCAATTCCCATGAGTGCCTAAATTGGAAAAACCAGCTGAAGAGCAATTAACAATATTTTGTGAAGCTGAAAGTATAAGTTATTAATAACCCAATAAATCCACTTTAGTTGGATACCATAGAGAGTCTTATAAATATACACCAGGATCCATTGCAGAGCTAAATATCAAGAGTAATGGAAATAACCTATACACCATGGATAGTGAATTGAATAAAGATATTATGGAATTTTTGCAAATGGAACATTACGTAAAGTTAAAATGAATTACATAATATCAAGTGACTGAGGCATGTTGGAAAATGATATATTATCATTCAAAATGATATATTTTTCATGACTATATATTTAATAGAAAAATTATGAAAATATAGACAGGAAAAAAATACTTTGGAGAAGGGACAGTAATAGGAAGGTAAAATAGAACACAAGAGGCTTTCATCGTATCTGTCATGTTGGTGGTGGTGGCGGTGGTGTGTGTGTGATGTGAAGCACATGTGATAGCACTGAAACATTTGTTATTAGTGGTCTAACCATAGGTGATTTGGGATTTTCTCCCCTTTGCTGTCTCTAATTTCTGTATATTCAATTATAAAAATTTCAAGAAATCATCTTTGTTCCAGGAAGAATTAAGTGGCCCTTCTCAGTTATAAAATGTAGGGGAGACAGGTATTATCACTCCTTGAATAAGTATACACAGGGTCTTTATATCCTCGTAAAGATGTTCTGGTAGTATACAGAGATCACCTTTAGGCAGCATATAGTCAAATTTATTTGGCGGTCAGGAAACTTCCTAGGAGGAAAAGATATAAGCAAACAATTTTCCTTTTCTTAAACGGTTTATGTTCTTCCTAAAATAATTTCCACTGGTTAAAAGAAAAAGAAAAAAATAGCAAAAGAAAGAAAAAAGAAATGTCACTGTATTCCTTAGGAATGTACAATGTAGGAATTGGGAGACTAGACTGATGTCTCTACTCAACTGTTGGAGTCGAGTTGTTCTGACCCAGCCTGTGGCTGACTAAGTTGCTTCACAAAAGAAGCATCTTGTATGTTGTCATACGTTTGGAAAACTAGCTGGTTTATGAGGGTAAATATTACAGAGCTTTAAAAAATAAACTAAAACTAAGAAGAAGCATAAATATGAGGCACTTCTGCAACCAGTGTGGAGAGATTGAGATTGATTTAACCACTTTCTTACACTAAAATGATGATATTCATTCTATTAGAGTTATACTGCTCTTCAGTTTACAGAAGAAATCTACTAATGTGAAACTATTTTAAATTCTTCACTGTCACGATCAGCTCATTTTAAAGACGTATATACTGTTTCTTAATCTAAGATTTGGAAATTTGATCACACATTCAAAGAAAAATAGGAATCTTATATTCATTTTGTTTGCCCTTTTACACTGAGTATTAATATAGGCTTTACAGTCACCCTGGTTATAGATAGTATTAACCATTTTTTTTAAAGTAATGAAACAAAAGCTTAGAGAAGTTAAACAGTCTGCCTGTAGTTTTGCAGCACAGTGCTTGAAGGTGGGGCATATTTGTTGAATAAATGAATAAATATATATGAACCAAAGTTGTGATTTAAAGCAAGGCCCAACTCTATATGATTCATGCTCTTCAACATAACTTACAGTTGACATTTTATAGTCTAAAAAAATTGGCTGTGTTTCCTTAAGACTGTTAATTAGCATTAGGATTGTTCTTCCATTTAATTCATAGGATCTTCAGATGTTGGTATTTTTTCTTAGAAGGTTTCACCTCATATACAGTATGGGGAATTTTGCATGCATGAATAAAGTCATGAATTTTATTTCAAAACTGCTGCTAAAATTCTCAAGAATGTCTAAATGTTCAAAGTGCCAGAAAACATTTAGGATGAACATCAAAGTAAGCCTTTTGGAGCAATAACTTCATGAATAAGGAAAATATTTAAAAGCTTATTCTCTAATTTATGTATTATTAGAATTATCATGTGCTTCTCAAACTTGTTTTGCATATTATATAGCTATTTGAACAGAGCATTAATCATATCAAACAACTGGAGGTAATAATGGGAATATTTGCTTTTGCTTTTGGTTCTGTACATACTAATCTTTAGTTTAGGGTTTATCTCTTGAATGAGTGATATTGAAATCACCTTGACATTCGCAGAGATTAGAAACTGCAAGAGAGTTTTGTGCAAATTAATACACTAAAAGTGTTTGTGTGATGATCAATATAGCCATATATCATCTCCCCTTTCTTGGCTGCACTTGAAGTTGGGATCCCAGACCCATTATGTCTGTGCAGCAGCAAAAGAGGAACTTCTCAGAGGGGTCTTCTTGCATGCTGACTGCAGTCTGGCAATCTTTTTGCTAAGACCAAGCAGTATTTTTGTGTGTGTGTGTGTGTGTGGTTCTCTTTTTTTGTGAAGCATTTTTTTCACTGTGGTTAAGAGCAAAAAGATCTCCGATTTTGTAATGGTGGTTTCTTTCCTTCCAAGAAGTCAATAAGAGTAAAATTGAACTCACATATACAAGAGAAAAAAAGATAATTAAGATTTAATACTAAAACCAAATTCTTTGATATTTGGGCAGAAACTGTAAGTGGGAGATTATACTTGATGGGCACCCCCCCACACACACACACACACACATACCCCATGATAGATTCAGTTCTCAGTGAATATGTTACCAATTAGTTTACTAGATGATCACCAATCATTGTTCATATTCCTTGTGGGATTATAGCTAGTCTACGTTTATTGTTTATCTTCCTTTCTTACATTTAAGAGGGACTATATGATTGGATTTCATCCAATGGAATATGAGTTGTCCTGGCCAACAAAATGGATTTTAGAAGAGTGGGAAGTGGAAAAGGTCCTAGGGGGTCCTCATTACTGAACAGATATGTCATAAATATCACTAAAATTTGATTCTTCTGTTGGTAGTGGATAAAAAGGAGACCCACTGTACATAAAAGGAAGTAGAAAGAACCAAGGCCCCATGTAGTTGAGCTTGAGCTCAGATATGGGCACTATTGCTCCTCAGAGTAAAGAGATGGTTTTCCATTATCTGAAGTGAAATGCTGCCTCAAGCAACTAGGCATTGAGAAGGCACATTCCAGCCAAGTTCTGGTCCCTTATCCCAGGGCTTTGAAACAATCACAAAGCGTTCTTGAAGGTTAGAGATGAGGCAAAGAAGAAGGTGAATCTTTTCCTCCACCATCTTGCCAATAATTTTCTTCCACCAACACCTTTCCCTCCATCCTCTAACTCTCTCCTCTTTTCCCTGTGCCTTTTTGCTAAATCTACACTTTCATTATGTCACAGATATAATTTTATTGTAGTTTTCTGTTTATTTCGTTCCAGTGCAGCAGTATCCGGCAGCCACTCTACTGATTCAACAGTTTTATAGTTTCTGAAAATGTATATTTTTCCCAGAAATTTTTGCTGAAACTGTTGATTTCCACCCAAAGTTGCTCTCAAATCTAGCTTCCCTGTATAATGCTTTCTTTTGATATGCCTCAGCTTAGATCAGTTTCTCAACATTGTCACTGTTGACATTTTGTGTCACATATTTCTTTTTGGTGCAGGGCTGTTTTGTGAATGTAGTATGTTTAGCATCGTCTCTGGCTTCTACTCACTAAGTGACAGTCATACCTCCCTTCTATCTTTTGACAACCAAAAGCCTCAAAATATTGTCAGATGTTCCCTGGGTAGCAAAATCATGCTGCTTCAGAATCACTGACTTAGGTACAGACACCTGCCCTCTCTGCAATTCTCCCAAATAATTTACTTACACAACAATAATGTGAATTGTAGCTTTAAACAATTCTAAAATTGGTACTCTCTAGGCTGCTTTGTTTACTGCTGGCTTTCACCTAGCATAACCAGTTAGACAGCCTGGCTTGACTACATGAACTCAGGACCATAAAAGACCCCATGAAAAGGTAATCCTACTCTGAGGTCTCCTGAAGCCAAGGTTCATTTCATAGATGTTGATGGTTCAACCTGGAGAAAAGAGAAAAGAGATGCAAGGAGGAAGGTTAAGAGAATAAATGAGTGAAAATAAATATTGCAGCACTGCATACCCAAACCAGGAGACTAAAATTGTACCTATTTTCTGGTTTAGAAATTAGTAATAGAAATAGTAGTAACACTAGCAGCAACAGTAGCAGCAACAGCTGTATCAATACTGATAGTAAGAATAATATGTTAAATTTCATTGTTTTTATTTTTATTTTTTTATGTTCCAGGCACTTGGCTAAGCATTTACATGGATGATATAATTTAATCCTTACAGCAACCTTATTATATAGAAGAGGTAACTGATATTAAAAGAAGTTAAAAAATTTGCCCAAGTACAAGGAAGAATCCAATACAAGTTACAGACAGGATTAACTGAGAATGGGTACAGGCTCAGGTTGTAGACACCTGCACGAGTCAAAGTTTGGGAGATAATTGGAGAGAAGGAAAGATATAAGAATATAATTCCCTAACACTTTTTTGTATGTTTGAAGCTTAGCTAATTGACTGTATTGTTCAGATAAGTTTGGAACTGATATAAAATAGATAATAAATACACTGGAATCTAACAAATATATCTAAAACTTTGGAATTCCTTGACACATTAAGATGGAACATTTAATGGAGAAGATGGTTCAGGTAAAAGTTTGGTACCAGAAAATTAGTGCAATAAAATCCTTGCTAATTTCCATGTTCTGTCACTCTTCCCTTATCTATCAAAGCATCTTACAATCAAATTTCAAGTGTTTCTTCAGAAGGTTTTTAGTGCTGATGCCATTCTTTGCACTGTGCTATGTTCTTGATACCTGTGAGGGTGGTGCCTCATTAAACAAAATGGGGTCCCATCACCTACTGATCCATTGAAGGAGCCAAGCTTACATACAAATAACTACCATACAGAAACATAGAGAACATACATTTGAATGGTGTAACATAAGAGTGAAAAAATATATGAATTCTATCTTAGGAACTACAAGTATTGTCAGAAGATTTTTCCAGGTGAATGTGATATTTACTCTGTTCAGATTGTACAGCTATACTCTATGCAGAAGACAGGTATAAGAGAGCAATAATAAATTTGCACTCCCAGGGACTGCCCCAGTGGTCCAGTGGTAAAGAATCTGCCTTCCAATGCAGGGGATGCGGGTTTGATCCTTGGTCAGGGAACTAAGATCCCACATGCAGTGGGACAACTAAGCCCGCACGCCACCGCTACTGAGCTCACGCGCCTCAACGAGAGAGCCCGCGTGCCACAAACTACAGAGTCTTCGTGCTCTGGAGGCTGCGCACCACAACTACAGCGCCCACATGCCCTGGAGCCCCCACCCCACAACTAGAGAGAGAAAGCCCGAATGCCACAACTAGAGAGAAGCCTGAGCGCCCGTGCACCACAACGAAGAGCCCACACACTGCAGTGAACAAGATCCCGCATGCCTCAACAAAGATCCCGTGTGCCGCAACTAAGACCCGATGCAGCCAAAACAACAACAACAAAACAACAAAAAAACTTGCACTCCTGCTACTTTTAATAAATATATTTTCAACACCCTCTAAATATACTTTTTTTCTCACTTAAATATCTTTAGGATATAGATGTGAGACTATACTTATTGATCAATTCTAAGATTTAATTCCCTACTAGAAAGAGAAAACTTCCCTCATATGATTTATCAGCACAAAAGGCCCGATCTACCTTTCTGGTCTTTCTTTTGTCAATGTCCTGATTTTCCTTCCCTTGTAGTTTATCCCCTACTACCACCACCACCATTCTAAAAATAAATAAATAAACAATATACAGAAGTCACCAGTGGGGCAAGCTATGTAACCTATGTATTCTCTTTGAGATTTTCAAATCATTCCCTCTTACTTGGGTGGCAGCTGCCTCCCAAGGATTTTGGCTTTTTCTTTTTATCATCATCCTTATCTGTGTACCAAAATCTCTGTAGTTTTGAATGGGAGAGGAAAGCTGTGGTACTGTCCTGGCCTTAATGGATTAAAAGTTTTTCTGAAAATTCCTCTGCTTTCATTGTTATATACAGAAACTATTCTAGAATCTTAACTGGTTTTCCTTTAAATTATATTTGTTACAACTGTCATTCCTTATAATCAAGTATTCAGTTCATGCTTCAGAAAGGTGGTTTAAGTAGGTAACCTTCAATGCTCCTTCCAACCCCAACACTGTTTAATTCCATATGATTTTCTCTGAAAAGGAAGAACTCCAGAGGATTGGTGTGTGTGTGTGGCGGTGGGGGGGCGGGTGTTGGGGTGGGGGGTGTTGGTGGGTGGGAAAGCTTTTACATTTAATTCCCCATAATTTTCTCTGGGTAAGTGCAATATCAAAATATGATGACTGAACTATCTGCATCCTAAAGGAAGGAAAAAGAAGTAATGCTTTCATGCCTCAGTGAAAAATTATGACCCAGTTTTAAAATGGATATAATAGAATGTTACTAAGATAATCACAGTGTTTACAGTCAGTTCCCTTGTAAATATCTTATTTGCATATATAGTTTTTTTCCAAGACAGACTAATGTTAACTATTCACATGCTTTCTTGAATGCATATAAGTAATTTATTACTTAGGGAAAGTGCAACAATTTAGGATTTGACCTGCTTTTAATGTAAAAGCAAACCATTGACTGAGATTGAAGATTTAGTATTGGTTCATTTGTTTCTGAGATCTGAGGAAAGCTATTTCCTTCCACCTACACCTTCTTCAATGTCCTAATCTTAAAAAAAAAGGATAATCATTAGAATGTTTATATTTCTCAGAAATGTTTGAAGGTTAGAGATCTAGGTGTCCTTTCACATTCCATACACACAGATACACACACACACACACAGACACACACCCCTAAAACTGTATATTGGGGTCAATTTTTTAAATTGCATGAAAGCATCAAAGAAAAAAGGTTCATTAAAATCTGATGTCATGTTCTTAAATCATTTGCATTTGAGAGAATTTGAGGAGCAAGGCATAGTTCAGGTTTCTTGACAGAGAGTTCTTTAATAGACTCTTGCATCTTCTGGGGCGTTGCTAACATGGACCAGCAGCCTAGGAATAGATAAACATAGATATATCCATCTCCACTGTCTCAACACAAATTCTGATTAAGCTCTGGAAAACAAGTTACCATTTTTTTCACACCATTGTAAGAATCACTGCTGTAATGTTCTGTTTTTCGTTTCACAGACAGTGCCCTCAGAAGTTTTAAAAGAAGTCTTATTAGTACAAATGTTTTTCTATGGAGTATAGCTTTTGTCAGATCCTTATGTCATCTTGAAAACTCTTAAATATTTAAAAATCACTCCTCTAGTGAAAATTATTTGGAATAGAGATCATACTTAGCTGGATGTATTTCCAAGACCTGCCATTTACTAACTACGCAGGTTTAGGAAAATTATTTAACGTACCTATGAGTGTTTTTCATTGGACTGTGGTATAAACTAGATGGCAGAGCCTATGTAAAACCCACATACAACACCTTCCTCATCTACCAGTTCTGCCATTTCAATTCTGCCCTTCTTCTATAGGTACAAAATGTATGTCTTTTACTTGAGCATGTAGTTGTCTGGAATAATGACTTTAATAAAGTCCCAGGTTTCTTGATTGTGGTCATAGAAAAATGGGAACATTGTATATAGCATGGGGGAAGTTTCATTAATGCAAATAGCATTGTCCTCCTCTCTTCTTTTTCCCTTTCTCTTACCTTCTGACTATAGTATGGATATGGTAGCTGGGGCTTGAGTAGGAATCCTGAATCACAAGTTGAAAGGTTCTTGATGAGAATCACAAGAGTGACAAGATGAAAGAAACTTGGCAGTCTTGTCATTGTTATCTCTCACTTCAGTCCTGGGGCAAATTTCTGACTTTATATGTAATTTTTAAAATCTGTTATTTTGTGATTTTGGTCATTCACAGCTGATATTAATCTTGCCTAATATAACCACTTGATGAAGAGACTAGTAACTATAATGGTTAGCAAGTCAAGAAAATATGGTTACAAATTCTAGATCTACTTTTTATGACCTGAATGACATTTCGCTCAATCAATCTATTCCTCAGTTTACTTATTTTAAATGAGGAATAAAAATATCTACTTCCTACAGGTGTGAAAATTAAGTGAGATAATGCACATGTAGTATCTAGTACCTGGGCCAGCAAACCAAGGTACCTGGACCATATCCAGCCCAAGAGTCATATCCCTCTCTCTGCTTGTTTATGTAAATACATTTTTATTGAAACACATTCATATTTACTTGTTTATGCATTGTCTTTGGAAGCTTTCAGTCTAGAATAATAGAGTTGATCAGTTACAACAGTTTCCTTTTGACTCAGCCTAAAATATTTATTTTATTATGTGACTGTTTACTGAAAATAAATGTTTGCTGACTCCTTATTAAGAATATAGGAACTCATGCTATCATTATGTATTTCCTCTCTATGAAACCATTATAGTAAAGTACTGTTTTGCTTGTAAAGCAATTACTTCACTGAATAAGCTTCAATTATGTGTGTGATTAGGAATGGTTTTTGAGTGATGAGTATGGTACTTTGCCAAGCTAGCAGTGTTTATTTATCTAGTCTCTTTGAGGCATATAGCATACATCTACCTCTAAGGGAAGGTATGGATTACATCCGTAGTCTGCAACCTTAGAGCAGAGAATAACAGATTGGTCAATACAAGATGAAAACTATGATTCATGCATTGCTGCTGGTGCTTGGGCCCATCTCAGCCACTCAGGTTCCAGTCATATCCCCTCTCTGCTAACATCCACAACTCCAGCAAAAATAACCCTTTTATCATAAATTACATTAACAGAATAAATTTATTTGGTTAAATAGGTACAGCTTGTCTCAAGCCCTCAAGCTTATAGAAACATTCTTATCAAGTAGAATAATTCAAGGCTCAGAGATTATCTCATAAGAGCTGATCAAAGCATAGTCCAGCTTTTAAATGTTCAAAATTTGAGCAACCCAGGCATGCTAAGGCAACTGTTTCCTACCCATCTCTAAATCTACAAATATACTTGTATCTACCCACTGATTTTTTTCTTCCTTATGGTACAGTGGATGTGATGCTTTTTGAGTTATCATCTAACTCTCCATCTATATCCTCTCTTGCTTTTACCTCATCACTGACTTCATTCATCTATGATATCTCTGTTTAAAACTTAGGAAAAGAAAAACAGTAATAACAAAATTCTATATCTCTTCCTTCAGTTACAGTCCTATTTCTGTCCTCCTTTTTTTATGGTCAAATAGCTTGAAATGTATTTCTATACTGGGTATATACAGTGCTTCATTTCTCATTCATTCCTACTCACCTATTGCTCAATTGATGATTTTCTATAGACACCACCAGTAACTTACTTGTTTCTTAATCCAAGAAAATAATATTTCAGGATTGTTCTTATATGGATGCATTTAAAAGTCTTAGCCACCCCTCTGTATCAGAAGTTTCTTTCCTTGGATTCTGTGATAATAATTTGAGTAAGAACATTCATTTATTCAGAAACACTAATTAATAACTTACTATGTGTCAGGTACTAAGGTACTATTCTAAGAACTAAGGAGGCCATGAACAATAGACAAGGCTCCCATACGTACATAGCTCATAACAACAACCATCACCACTTTTATTCATCTAGTACTTACTCTGAGCAAGAAGCTGAGCATGAATTATATAATTCCCTTTAATTCCTGCAGTGCCCCAGGAGAAAGCAACTATTATTATCTCCATTTGAAAGAGGAAAAAACTTGAGTTAATTAACTTGACTAAGCCTTAACAATTAATTATTAAGTCTTACGATTTGGACCATGATCTATCGAATACCAAAGCCCATGCATTTAATTTTCTTTTTGAAAAAGTACTCTACATTCTTTATTCTCAGTTTTCTGGCATATAGAAAGATTTGCATGTAGCATGATCACTGTTAGTTTCTATACTTTGTACATGCTGTTTCTGCTATTTTGAATAATGTTTCCCAGCTATTTTAATGAGCTTAATCGTAACTTCCTTTATAACTTCTAAATGCCTTACAATGGTGACTATCCTATGTGTTCCTATGTCCTTCAAAAAACTTACCCTTAATGTAGAATTTACTAGAGTACAATTTAATGGTCTGTTTATTAATCTATATTCCCCAATAAACTGTAGTTTATTTGATAACTGCAAAGACTGGCACTTATTGAAATACCTATTTTTTCAGTGAGTGGATGAATGATTATAATTAGTTTATTTGATAACTGCAAAGACTGGCACTTATTGAAATACCTATTTTTTCAGTGAATGGATGAATGATTATAATTTTGTTTGTTTGTTTTTCCCCAAATAATACCACCCTCTCATATTTTCAGAATAACTTATTAGTTGACTTACATTTCTTTCTAACCATTTCTTCAATAATATTCAAATATGTCTATGTTCCTACATACATAACACAATGCTTTCTTTTTTCCCTTCCGCAAAATGTTCTTCCCATACCTAGCCCAGCTCTTGAAGTTCTTATCCTTCAAGACTTCTCTCAGACATGAACTCTGCTATGAATCCTTCAGTACCCCTCCATTGCTTATGCAGGCTATAACAATGTTGTTAAGTCTTATATTTTATTTCCTCTGGTTCCTTTTCTGAAGAGTGAGGTCTTATATCCACCCTTAAGTAATAACCAAAGTCCTTGACATAATCACTGAAATACTTTCTTAATAAATCATAGCTACTGTTATCTCTCAGAGCCTTTATGACATAGATCGGTATAATCTACATATTATTTAATTTATCTTTTAAAATGTATTTGTTAAGTATATTTAACAATTTATCAAGGACTACATTTTTAAAAGTTAAATACAAAACCAAGTAGACCTGAGATGCTTTTAATAAACCCAATTGCCTCCTACTATATGTTTCATATATCTCCCTGTAGCTCATTGAGGAGTCAACAACGTTTATATCCCTGAGATGTTTCCTTTGACAATCACACTCATATTATATGCTTATGCAGCTATTTCTTATTTCGTCAACCACAGGAATTAATTATTTACTTATTATTTGATAGTTGAGGATTTGAAACTCTTTTACAAACTTAATTTAATTTTGTTACTGAAAAAAATATTTTCCCAAATATTTTTCAACACTCTCAGACTCTAGCTTGCAAACCTACCAAAAATGTTTGTGATGGTTATTTTGCTCTGTGTGTTATTAAAGGGATGTTTTAAATTACTTATAGACACATGGTAGAAAGACAATTTATCATGTTGCAGAAACCCATCACTAATTAGTAAAAATTAGCCACTTTTTCTGAGATTGATGAATTATTTCCAGTTGTTTACAGAGAAACAATACAGGTAGTTATGTCTGGGCAAATGAAATAAATGACCTGTATATATAAATGTTGTTTTCAGTTGTGGAAATGTGGTCACTTCCAGCACAGGTGTACATACACTGAAATATTTTATAAAGAATTTTAAGTGTATTAAAAAAAGGAAAAGATAAATTCAAAGTTAGGGTCAAGGATAACCTCTTTGAACCACTTTTCTCTTTTAAGATCCATTATATAGAAAGTAGGCAATATTTAGTACCCACTGGATCACATTCTGCATTCATTTTGCTCATGTAAAATCCTTACTATTCAGTATTACGATATTATAATACTTTCACAAGTTATAAAAATAAACACAGCCAAAAATAAAACAAATTAATTAAAAATAAATAAATAAAATTTTAGTTCACTTCTTGTTCGCAGAAGAGTAATTTAGGAAGTTTGGGGGGTTGGCACAAGGGAAAAAGTAAGCATAAATTTGTGGCTATAGCATAATGGTTTTTAGAATCAGATAGTTTTGTTTCAAATCCCACTTCTGTAGTGTACTGGCTGTATGTTGCTCAAGTTATTTAATCTCTGTGTCAGTTTCTTTATGTATAAAATAGAGATTCCAAAAGCTAAATCTTTATGATGTTAAGAGACTCAAATGAAGAAATGCATATAAAGTACATATCTGGTAACAAGTAAGTTCTCAAAAAAGTTAGGTGTAATTATTATTAGGACTATTGTTATTTTTTCTTACCATTATTACAGATGTTACAGTTTGCACTTATACTTTAATTAATGGCCACTGATTATATTTTGTCTTAGCTAATTTAAGACCCTTAATACAATGGCATAAATAAATTATATTCAGTAATTGATTGAATAATTGCACTAAAATGTATGAAAAGAGAGTTACCTGCTGATTTATTCATATAAATACCTTAAGAATGGTGTCATTGTTCCATGGCAGAGTGAGGCCGAAGTACATCCTTGCATAGGTAGATGTATAAGCAAAGCTATATCTGTAGATTTAATTTATTTTCAGAAATTCTAATTATACAAATCAGTAATAAAATGAACTTTAATAATGATATAACAATAATGGTTTATTAATTGTATCAAATGTACTATATTAATGCAAGATGATATTAGTAGGGGAAATGTGCATGAGGGAGAGACAGTCTCTGTACTATCTGCTCAATTCTTCTGAATTATAAAAAGATTGTTTCAGAAGTGTATGTTTAAATTTGATTATGTAAATGAAGAACCCTAAATGTATCCATATACTTCAAGACAAATAGACTTTTAATGAACCCTTCTTTTAGAAAATACTCAAAAATATGAAGAAAAATAATTCAGAATATTTATTATGTAACAATTTTAATAGCTGTAAATTGAAAATATGTGGTCATTTGTATATTTAATTACATTATTTTCAAAACAGAGACTGTTAGCCAGACAACCAAATCATGTTTAAATGAAGTTTTTAATTGTCTGGGATGATACCTATGATGAAAAGATAAGTAAAGCCATTTTTTGCTATAATAATAAATATATAATGCATTATGAAATAAGTTTAAGAGAAAAAAAAACCCTTCTAGATAAATGGGTAGTCAGTAAAAATAGCTGTGATCTACTATGAACCTGATGTTTGCTGGCTATTGTTCTGAAGCCCATTTAATATCCAATATTTCTTCTTTTTCTCCAATAATTCTTTGTGTATAAAATATAATATCCCTTATTTACAAATTGGATATTAAATAAAAATAAATTGATATTCAAAATCAGCGCTTTTAAGGGCCAGAACCAGGATTTAATCCTCTTGAATTACAATGCCCATGTTCTTAAAAACCATTAAATAATATAATTAAAATGTCTAGGTGGCACTATTATTAGAAATTTAAAAAATTTTGAAAACAGGATACATTGAAATTTCTACAATAAGGAGATATTTAATACATACAGAAAAAGGGGATATCACAGAAGATGTACAGTTGATCTTCATTTCTCCTGTGTATGGTTGTTTCTGACAGAAATCCTTCAAATTTCATAAAAATATATCCTAAATTTTCTGATAGTGTTTAGATTTTATAATTTCTACTCATTGATACAAATTCTGATTTCTGGGACTTCCCTGGTTGCCCAGTGGTAAAGAATCTGCCTTCCAATGCACAGACCATGGGTTTGACCCCTGGCCAGGGAACTAAGATCCCACATGCCATAGGGCAACTAAGCCCGCGCGCCACAGCTACTGAGCCCGTACACCTTAACTAGAGAGCTCACTTGCCACAAACTACAGAGCCCACGCAGTCTGGAGCCCGCACGCCACACCTAGAGAGAGAAAATGCACATGCCACTACTAGAGAGAAGCCCGCGTGCCTCAGTGAAGAGCCCACGCCCTGAAATGAAAGATCCTGTGTGCCAAAACGAAGATCCTACATGCCGCAACTAAGATCCGATGCAGGCAAAAAAAAAAAAAAGAAATTCTGATTTCTTTTCTAATTATCTCTGGTTTTGGAAAAATATGCTCACCAAACTGACAGGCAAATATAAGGTTCATTACCTAATTAATTATTACTAGGAACCCACAATTTCTAGTGTTTTAAATCTTTGACTTTTTAAATTTTTTTTATTTCATTACCTTTCATTCATCAACCTTCATTTTTATCACATACCCATCCATCTATCACAAGTCTCCTGCTGTCAGAAGTAAAGTTTATGTCTACTACAAAGTTTCCAAAAATAAGTGGATAATAACAAGTGTTGATAAGGATGTGGGGAAATTGGAAACCTCAAGCATTGCCAGTGGGAATGCATTACAGAATGACACAGGTGCTGTGGAATACAGTATGGCAGTTCTTCAAAAGTTATACACAGAATCACTCTATGACCCAGCAATTCCAATCCTAGGTATATACCCAAAAGAATTGAAAAGATATGTCTCCACAAAAATATGTTCATTACAGCATTATTCATAATAGTCAAAAAGTGGAAATAACACAAATGTTCATCATCTGATGAATGAATAAATACAATATGATATATGCATATAATGGAATATTAGAAGTAAAAAAGGAGTAAAATACTGATACATGCTAAACATGATTGAACTTTGAAAACATTATGCTAAGTAAAAGAAGTCACGTAATTTATTGAATGATTCCAATTGATGACATCTCCAGAGTAGGTAAATTAATGGAGACAGAAAGTATATTAGTAGTTAGCAAGGGATGAAGAAATGGGGAAATGGGAAGTGACTGTTAATGGATACAAGGTTTCTTTCTGGAGTGATGAAAAATATTCTGGAATTTAACAGTGGTGATGGTTGCACAACTTTGTGAGTATACTGAAAAAGCAAAATAAAATAAAACAAAATTTGCATTGTACATGTTAACATGGTGAATTTGCTGGTATATTAATTGTATCTCAATTAAAATTTTAAAAATTTCCATTTAGGACTAGTTTTTTGGGGGTGTATATATTGTAATTATTCAAGAATGTTGAGTTGAAACTTTTTTTATCTTCTGTAATACAAACCTAATAGTTGATCACAGTTCAGTGAAAACAATAGACCCATTCTAGATATTTTAAATAAAATCAGTGGAATGATTATAGAACCAATTTATATTCTGGGCTTTTCATATGAGTCCCATAACAAACTGATCTTGAAATTTAGGGAAGCTCATAAGTCTGGGGCAGCCACTGGATCTATTCTGATGTAGGAATAATATTACCACCATCCCTGGCCACCTAGAAATACTAGAACACATTATCATAACCCTTGTAACCAGTGGTAATAGCTAGAAAACAGGAAGATTACCTTCTCATTTCTTCTAAATCTCAAAAGAGTTCTTCCGTTAGAGGAGTATTCAGATTATTTGTTTCAAGGGAATCTGGGAAATGTAGTTTATAATGTTCTAAACTCTCCAACTAGATGCTACACTGGAATTTGAGAGAGTCTACTGAAGTGTCTAATATTAGCTATTAAAGAATTTTGAAACTTCAAAATTGAAAGATTGAAATAATTCTTGAAATAGGAGTCATGCCTATCACAATATCAAATAATATTAATAACAATTATAGTTGGAATTGATATTTTTTTGAAGTTATGCTTGATAAAATGATATGAAAATCAGGACCTGGTATTAATTACCAAACTTTTGGAAAATTCTTCTCCCTGTTTCATTCTAAAATTCTATTTATGAAAGTTCTTTGATCCATCCAGTCATCTGAATTCTAACTGCTGCAATTTTATTAAGATTATTGTGAGAGTCTCCTAATTAATTTACTTGCTTCAGTTTCTCCTCTGCTATCAGTTTTGCAGGTTAAGTCACTTCCATCAAGACCCTAAAATTCCCCAGTGGGAAAAGGTCAAAATACTATAATATCCACACTAATCTTGCATTATTTGATGCAAACCTAATTCTCCTCCATCAAATCTATCAGATTATATTTGTTTCTTCACAAAATTTATGTAGACTGTGCCTTCTTCTGTAACCACAGGGTAAATTTTTCCACTTCCGCATTTTTCTTCTGCCTGGCATTCTTTCCCTTACTTCAGAAATGTTAATCTACCCATTTTTCAACACCAACTAAAGCATGTGCTTAATTATGAATCTCTCTCTCATGCCTCCAGAGAGTTGGTCCTCCCCATTTTCTGATTCTGTGGAACTATTTTACCAGCATTTATGAAATGTCTTTAAGGCAAAAATAACATAGTACTTATATTTTTATTTCCACTACCAATATTTAGCCTGGTACACAACAGATACTCAATAAATTGTTTTAATAAAAGTATGTAAACATAATAAATAAATGGTCATGTAATGTAACTGTCCCTTCATAAGTTTATAAGTAAATCTATTTTTGAACTTTAGAAAGCAATCCAATGTCATGCTTTCCATTTATAAATTTTGATAAAGTTCAAGTCCCAGTTTTCAAAGTTTATTTTAAGAGCACTGGATTTTCAGTTCTACTTAATTTGATTTGGATTTCAACCTAATTAAAAATAACAATACTACAATAATCAAGTTTCAACTAGATCTATACACATTGGTAGAAATATCAATAAAGGTACAGTTAAAATATTGTGAGGGGTAGTTAGCTTCTGAATTATATTATTCCAAATCAGTAGGTGATGATGTGAAATGGAAGGCAATTGACTAACACTGAAGATAATTTTTTTCCTCATGTAACTTCTCTGACTTACTATTAGACATAAAAGGTAAAGAATTATTTCTTATTTAAAGAAACTTTACTAAATGAAAAATGCACACACATTCAAACATATATGCACAGGAACTCACTTGGCATTACTTAACTATTTATTTTAACCTCAGAAATGAGTCTTTATGCCATACATGCCCTTGGTGACTTTACATCATCTTAAATGAGACCGTAAAGAAGGTGCCTACAGCAGGAGCCTATAAATTAGTTTCAGGAGAGCCTACAGAAGCTCCGACTTTAAACGTATTAAACTAGCAACCTCAGACGTCATTAAGTTTCTGGTTATTATCTGCTAGTATTAACAAAAAAATGGAATAAAAATCCCATTATGCATCTTCAAGTTTTAACTGATAAGCTCCATAACAGAGCTATTTAATGCTGAAAAATACAATATCTTTACAGTAAAAATTACTACAACTAGTAACCTATATTAGAAATGGTCAGCCATACTAGTAAGTTGAGTTACTCAGAACTAAAGTCCCAGTTAAGCAATTTATATAATGATCTTTAAAAAGGATTATCTCTTTTGACTTATTTACATGTATTTGGGACTTTTTCCTAAACAAAAGTTTTAAAGTAAAAGAATAAATAATCCATGTGCATGAAAAATAAACGTGATGAATTTGTAATAGCAAAAATAAAAAATACCCAAATATTCGTTAATAGAGCAACAGTTAAGAAAATTCCACTCAATGGAATATTACACCTATACTTTTTTAAAAGATAATTTTTAAATAAGTAAAAATTACTACTATTCAAATATAAAATGAACTAATGCCAATTATTAGGTTTGACCTATTAATTGGCAAGGGACACGATAAGTTATTAAAAAGTGATTCAAAAGCGAATCCATAGAACTGGCACCTACATAGGCACAAATGCTGAAATGACTGTTAATAGATATAAAACTGGCTTCTTCCAAGGTGGTTAGAGTGGAATTGAATAAGTTGTACCTCTACCAGAAAAAAATTTTCTTTTTGCATCTGTAGGATTGTACAGGCTTCCTGATTTGGGGTGGGGGTTGGGGGTGGGGTAATTTCTAGCTTACATTATAGAGATAAGGCCTGGCAGAATCCAGTGGACTCCTTAAGTTAAGTTAACAGTTGGGAATGCAATGAAATCATGGCAGTTAGAGACTGCAAGGCAGAGTACCTGAGAGGAGAAAGCTTCTCAGAGAGAGAACTACAGAGACCTATAAGGAAGGGCCCCTTCTAAGTTTTCAGCTGAATATGAATTAGCAGGTATAAGTAAGAAAACTACCTAAGGCTGGGAAAAGAAGTGGGCAAAAGGAACAGACAAAACAATCCTGGGAGCTCAAACAGATCTGGGAAAACTTGATGTCCTACAAGCAAGGGTGGAAAACACCATTATTCATGGGACACTGGGTGGAATAATTGGAAGGATTTTATTTTAAATTAATCAAAAACTACTGGTCTCATCTAAGAAATCTTAAAAGCAAAACCTGAAAAGTATTTCTGAGAAATTTAACTGAATCCCAAAATAAAGTTAATGAATATTTATAAAAGTATGACATATCCAAGCATCAGGCATCCAATTTAAAAAAAGCCAAAAATGCAAATAAGCAGGAAAATATGACCTATGATAAGAATAAATGTTAACAAACTTTACAAGTATATTAATAATAGAACTAGTATACAAGGACACTAAAATGTTATAAAATCATATCCTCTATGTTTTCAAAGATTGAGAGAGGATTGTATATAAATTATAGACATGGGAGAAATAAAAAATTCTCCTAGATATGAAAACTACAATATTTGATATAAAAAAATAAAGTGATTGGAATTAGCAGTAGATTAAACACTGTAAAGGAAAAGTAAGTTAATTTGAATGTGTAGCAATAGCAACTACCCAAATTGAAACACAGAGAAAAAAAAGCTCCAACAACCACAAAAATGAACTGAGTATCTGTGAGTTGTTGGACAATTTCAGATTATCTATTATTAGTGTTCCTGGAGTTTATAAAGAGAGGAAAGGAAACAAAAATTGAATAAATGATGAAAAATTTTACCCAGTTTGATTAAAACCATAAAGCTACATCTATACAAAGGACAAAATACGCTAAGTACAAGAAACAGAAAGATTATTTAAATTTGTATTTAAAAGGTCTTTTAAATATTAATGAGAACACTACCTCAGGCGTAAAAAGGCTTTAAGATCTCATCATCAGCAACACCTTTTTTATCTATTAATCTGTTGATGGGCATTTGGGTTACTTCCATATTTTGGCTATTGTGAATAATGCTTTGATAAACATGGAAGTGCATATATCTAGTCAAAATCCTGTTTTCATTCCCTTTTGATAAGTGGAATTGCTGGGTGGTATGGTGGATCTATTTTTAATATTTTGTGGAACCTCCATATTGTTTTCCATACTGGTCACACCAATTTGCATTCCCACCAATAATGTGTGAAGGTTCCCTTTTCACAACATCCTTCTTTTTTTTTTTTTTTTTGCGGTACACGGGCCTCTCACTGTTGTGGCCTCTTCCATTGCGGAGCACAGTCTCCGGACATGGAG
>NC_041222.1:21352360-21362572 GCF_002837175.3 Physeter macrocephalus
CATGTGGGATCTTCCTGGACCGGGGCACGAACCCGTGTCCCCTGCATCGGCAGGCAGACTCTCAACCATTGCGCCACCAGGGAAGCCCCTCACAACATCCTTGGTAGCACCTGTTATCTCTTGTCTTCTTGATGGTAGCCGTTCATCATGTGTGAGGGGGATATCTCATTGTAGTTTTGATTTGAATTTTCCTGATGATTAGTGATGTTGAACATCTTTTCATGTCTCTTGGCCATTTTGAAGTCCTTTATGAAGAAATGTCTATTTGATTCTTATGCCTATTTTTTAATTGGATTGTTTGTTTTTTTGTTATTGAGTTGATTGAGTTCTTTATATATTTTGGATATTAACCCCTTATCCAATATATGCTTTGCAAAAATTTTCTCCAATCTGTAGATTGTCCTTTTGTTTTGTTAATTGTTGCATTTGCTGCACAGAAGTTATAAAGTTGATGTAGTCCCATTTTTTTGCTTTTTTTTCGTTATTTGTACTTTTGGCATCGTGCCCCAAAATTTATTACCAAGACCAATATTGATTAACTTTTCCCCACTGTTTTCTTCTAAGAACTTTGTGGTATCAGGTCTTATGCTTAAGTCTTTGATCCATTTCCAGTTTATTTTTGTGAGTAGTGTGAGATAGGGCTCCAATTTCATTGTTTGCAGGTGTTTCTCCAGTTTTCTGAACACCATTCCTTGAAGAGACTATCCTTTCCCCGTTGGTTATTCTTGGGTCCCTTGTCAAAGGGACTGTGTATGCCTGAGTTTAATTTTCGGCTCTCTATTCTGCTCCAGTAGTTGATGTGTCTATTTTTGTGCCAATACTATACTATTTTTATTATTATGGCTTTGTAGTGTAGTTTAAAATCTAGAAATGTGATACCTCCAGCTTTGTTCTTTTTTCCTCAGGATTTCTTTGGCTCTTTGGGATCTTTGGTGTTTCATACAAATTTTAGTATTGCTTCTTCTATTTCTATGAATAATGCCTTTGATATTTTGATAAGGATTGCATTGAATCTGTAGATGGCTTTGGGTAGGATGGCCATTTTAACAATATTAATTCTTATGATCCATAAACATGGGGTATCTTTACATTTGTTTATGTCTCCAATTTCTTTCAGCAAAGTTTTGTAGTTATTTTGGTTGTTATTTACTGATCATATGACCCTGTATATAGAAAATCCCAAAGAATCAGTCAAAGAACTGTTGGAATTAATCAATTTTAGTAAAGTGGCAGGATAAAAAGTCAACATACAGAAATCATTTGCACTCCATTCCACTAGTGATAAAGCACCTGAAAAAGAAATCAAGAAAACCATCTCATTTCTAATAGCATCAACAACAATAAAATACTTCAGAATAAATTTAACCATGGAAGTGAAAAATCTGTACCATGGAAACTACAAAAATATGTAAATCTTTTTAAAAAGCTTGCCAGAGACTCTGGATTTCACTGCTAAACCATACTGAGCTCCTACCGTGGGTAAACATCCTTAGCTTGATCTCTTCCTGCTCGGAGATGACATTCTCATAGCAACAGCTGTCTTTCTCCAGGACCTGACAACCATCTCTTTGAAATGCATTCATCAAGGAAGATAGTGCACCTATCTCTCAGTTTCTGTGGGAGGTTAGGAACCTAACTTAGGCAGGCACCTCACCCCAAGTTGCAAAACTGCTTCCTGTCATAAAAATATGAACAGTTTATTTTTTCTTTAAATAAAACCCGTTGGCAAACACAGGTGACCACCCCAATTGGTGAAATTAGGATGAACCATGTGTGATATATAGTGCTGTCAAGTCCTCTTGCCTGAGGACTAGTTATCATGTATTCTGAGAACATGTATGAAATGGGTTGAATCTGGTTGAGTATAAAACAGAGTGAGATTTGGGACTTCCCTGGTGGTGCAGTGGTTAAGTCTCTGTGCTACTAATGCAGGGGGCCCAGGTCCAATCCCTTGTCAGGGAACTAGATCCCACATGCATGCCACAGCTAAGAGTTTGCATATCACAACTAAGGAGCCAGTGAGCTGCAACTAAGGAGCACATCTGCTGCAACTAAGACTCGACACAACCAAATAAATAAAATAAATCTACATGTAATAAAAAATAAAAATAAAAAAGGGTGAGATTTATTTCTGTCTTTGCAATCTCTTAGCAGATTGCCTGTGTTGTATATCACATTCTACTTTAATGTTAACTCAAAAATAAAACTGGGGGGAGGGATAAATTAGGAGTATTGGATTAACAGATTCATACTACTATATATAAAATTGATAAACTACAAAGATTTATTCTATGGCACAGGGAACTATAGTCATTATATTATCATAACCTATAATGGAAAATGATCTGAAAAAGAATATATATATTTATGTGTAACAGAATATATATATACATATGTGTGTGTATGTATATTCTTGGATAGGCAAAGATTTCTTAGATACAACACCAAGTACATGACTCATAAAAGAGAAAAATAATGATAAATAGAACATTATCAAAGTTAAAACTTCCTGCTCTTTGAAAGTCACCGTTAGAGAATGAAAGACAAGCAACAGGCTAGAAGATATTTACAAATCGTATATAGATGTACCTCATTTTATTGTATTTTGCTTTATTGAGTTTCATTAAATATTTCATTTTTTTACAAATTAAAGGTTTGTGGCAACCGTGTATCCAGCAAGTCTACTGGCACCATTTTTCCAATAGTATTTACTCACCTCGTGTCTCTGTGTCACGTTTTGGTAATGCTTGTACTATTTTAAACTTTTTCATTATTATTATATTTGTTATAGTGATCTGTGATCAGTGATGTTTGATGTTACTACTGAAAAAAATTAGAGCTTTCTAAAGGCTAGATGATGTTGATTCTTTTTAGCAATAAACTTTTTAATTAAGATATGTACAGTGCTTGTTAGACATAAAACTACTGTACACTTAATAGGCTACAGTATAGTGTGAACATGAATTTTATATGCACTGGGAACCAAAACATTTCTGACTTGTTTTATTGTGATATTTGCTTTATTGCGGTGGTATAGAACTGAAACCACAATATCTCCAAGGTATGCCTATGTTGAAATTAGGCTAATTAATAACCCCACTGTGGCCTCGAAGTGTCCAAGCGAAAAGAAGAGTTGCACATCTCTCTAAGTCAAAATCTAGAAATTGTAAGCTTAGTGAGGAAGGTATATTGAAAACTGAAATAGGCTGAAAGCTGGGCCTCTTGTGCCTAACAGTTAGCCAAGTTGTGGATGCAAAGGAAAAGTTACTGAAGGAAATTAAAAGTGAAACAGCCTAATTGCTGATATGGAGAAAGTTTTAATGGTCTGAATAGAAGATCAAACCAGACACAGCATTCCCTTAAGCCAAAGTCTAATCCAGAGCAAGGCCCTAACTCTCTTCGATTTTGTGAAGGCTGAGAGAGGTGAGGAAACGGCAGAAGAAAAGTTTGAAGCTAGCAGAGGTTGATTCATGAGGTTTAGGGAAAGAAGCTGTCTCCATAATGTAAAACTACAGTGAGAAGCAGCAAGTGCTGTGGCAGAAGCTCAGTAAGTTATCCAGAATATCCAACCAAGATAATTAATGAAAGTGGCTACACTAAACAACAGATTTTCAATGTAGATGAAGCGACCTTATATTGGAAGAAGATGCCATCTAGGACTTTCATAGTAAGAGAAGTCAATGCCTGGCTTCAAAGCCTCAAAGGACAGGCAGACTCTTTTTTAGGGGCTAATTCAGCTGGTAACTTTTAGTTGAGGCCAGTGCTCATTTACCATTCTGAAAATCCTAGGGCCATTAAGAACTATGCTAAATCTATTCTGCCTGTGATCTATAAAAAGAACAACAAAGCCTGGATGACAGCACATCTCTTTACAACATGGTTTACTGAATATTTGAAGCCCACTGATGAGAACTACTGCTCAGAAAAAAAAAAAAAAGATTCCTTTTGAAATATTACCATTCATTGATAACATATCTGGTTACCCAAGAACTCAGATGGAGACGTACAATGAGATCAGTGTTGTTTTCATGCCTGCTGACACAATATCTGTTCTGCAGTCCATTGCTCAAGGAGTTATTTTGGCTTTCAAGCCTTATTAGTTCATAAATATATTTTGTAAGGCTATAGCTGCCATCTAGATAGTAATTCCTCCGATGGATCTGGGCAAAGTCAATTGAAAACCTTCTGGAAAGGATTCACCATTCTAGACATCAATAAGAACAATCATGATTAATGGGAAGAGGTCAAAATATCAATATAAACAGGAGTTTGGAAAAAGTTGATTCCTAGCCTCATGGATGATGTTAAGGGGTTCAAGTAAATGCAGATGTGGTGGAAATAGCAAGAGACCTCAAATTAAAAGTGGAGCCTGAAGGTGTGACTGAATTGCTACAATCTCATGATAAGACTTAAATGGATAAGTAGTTGCTTCTTATGCATGAGCAAAGAAGGTGGTTGAGATGGAATCTATTCCTAGTGAAGATGCTATGAAGATTGTTGAAATCACAACAAAGTATTTAGAATATTACATAAACTTAATTGATAAATCAGCGGTAGTTTTTGAGAGGATTGACTCCAGTTTTGAAAGAAGTTCTACTGTGGCTAACATACTATCAAATAGCATTGCATGCTACAAAGCAACTGTTCATGAAAGGAAGGATCCATTGATATGGCAAACTTTACTGTTGTCTTATTTTATGAAATTGCTACAGCCACCCCAACCTTCAGCAACACCACCCTGATCATGGTCAGTAGTAATCAGTATGAAAGCAAGACTCTCCACCAGCAAAAAAGATCATGGCTCTCTGAAGCCTCAGATGATGTTTAGTCTGTTTTAGCAATAAAGTGTTTTTTAATGAAGGTATGTTCATGTTTTTAGACATAGTGCTTTTGCACACTTAGCCTACACTATGGTGGAAACGTAACTTTTATATGCATTGGAAAATAGGGAGGGGATTCAAGGTGTGCAGTTTATGAGAACTTTCTGAATCATCTTTGCGATTTTTTTGTATTTCTAAAACTGTTTATTTTTTTAAAGGTCTTTATATACCTTCTATATGATCCAACAATTTTACTCCTAGATAACACATTCAATATAAATGAAAGCATATGCATATACCAAAAATTGTATACATATTTTAGCAGCTTTATTTGAAATAGGCAAAAATTGAAAACTACACAAATGTCCATTAACAAGTGAATAGATAAACAGTGTGGTCTATCCATACAATACAATACAACTCAGCCACACAAAGGAATAAACTGTTAATACATACAACAATATAAATGAAACAAACTAATTATGCTGAAAGAGAGTTCAAAAAATATATATACTGTTTTGGGGAAATTCTGTAAAATGCACACTAATCTCTAGAGACAAAGCAGATTAGTAGATACCAGAGGCCTGTGCATAGGGATAGGAAGTAAGAGGAACAAATTACAAAAGGGTGAGTGGAAGTTTTGGGAGGTGGTAAATACATTGTTTGTGGTAATGGTTTCACAAGTGTATAGACATATCAAACCTTATCAAACTATATCCTTTAAATATGTGAAATTTATTGCATGTCAATTATGCCCCCAATAAGTCTATAAAAAGTGAAACTAAGGAGCTGATAGAACTCAAAATTAGGGATGAAAATATAATTGTGTAAATAACTAATAATGTCATCTCAACTACAAATTGCTTAAAGTTTTATTCTCCCAAATTTTTACTTGTATGTTATTTTACCTAGATTAAATGGATAGTTTTTGCCTAGTTTTTTGGACCAACATTTTTATTAAAATGACTACACAAAGGAACTGATTTCCCTAAACATGTTTTTGAAATAATTGTCAGTAACATTTTCCATTCAACAAACACAATCACATCTTTCCAGGGAACTTCATTTAAAGTGCATTAATATTCATAATCTATGTGAAATCATGACGGTAGTCATTCCTTCTACTAAGGCATCTTATTTTCCTGTTAAATGCAAATATATTTTCTGGGAGGATGAGCACATTAAGTCATTAGCAACCATTAGAAATATGGTTCAATTAGCTCAGTAGTCTCCCTCTACTCCTGAAAAAATTAGGATGGTAGAGTTGTTAGTCAGGACAAGAAGTAATTAACTTAGAAGAATAAGCTCACCTTAAGTATCTCAGTAAACAGCCAAATGGCAGGCATCAAAGAACCTGATTATTTACCAGGATGGGTACCAAAGAAATTAAGAACTAATCAAAATCTTATATGAAACATTATAGTCCTTGGGCTTAAATTGCTTTTGGTGTGTGAAGATATTTAGACATTCAAGCAGTTTCATGCTTAGCCTTTTTAAAAGTATACATTTTCTTTAAACTATAGAATTTTTAAACATCTGAAAGCATAGCTGTTATATCAAATCTGTAAAGTTTACACCAGTGACATTCATTTTTGGTCCTCTACCTGTGAATGTAAATGTTACAGTTGCCAGGCTAGAAACATTCAGAATTTTTATATTATAGAGCTTAAAAAATTATCTTATGACATTTTGGGTTTGAGGCAATATCATCATTCACTTTTTTAGTCAATATACTTATGGAATTCCTATTCTGATCCAGGACTAGGGTAATAATGGGGAAATAAATTTAAGCACTAAGTTTCTGTTTCAACTGTTATTTGATTTGGGGGTGTACAGTTTTGGAATTTTAATCACATGTCAGACCTGTATCACAAAATGACCTTAAATTGGATTTGTTATTGACATTTGAGATGTGTTATTATGTTTTATTGTATTTTAAACCAATGTTATATTTGATATAGGAAAATATAGTTTCTGATCACAAGATCCACAAAAACTGACAGAAGCAGTAAGGATTAAAACCTCTAGCAAAAGAAATGTATGATTCATTTTTTTCTACCTCAATTTTCTGCTCTTACTCTGGAATAGAAAATTGTGTCTTGAAAAACCTAAGAAACTGGATTGTAGGAAGTGATTTGCATTTCATTCATAAACAACAGATGACTCTTTTGGACACAGTTCCTGCCAAGTGTCGATATATTTATAGTGAGATTTTTAAGATAGGGGTCTCAGAGATCAGTAAGTTTATGTGTAAATTTCAAATAATGGCAGCAGAGGGTTTATTTTAAATTGAATTAAGATGTTTTCTTAAAATTCCTAAATATTTTTTTATGATAGCATGTGCCAAATTTATTTAGCCACTTAATTAATATGTAATTGCATAAGCTGAGTCACTAACAGCAACATATTTCATTTGAAGCAAAGGAAGAAAAAATCTATATGCATCTTGGTAATAGAAGATAAAGTGTGGAAAACAGGAATGGTTAACCAAGCTGAAGAATGTGTGTATATATATATATATAAATATGCATCTAAAAATACATGTATGTGGATATACATTTGAATTTTGGTAAGAACAAATACGAGAGTAAGCGACTTAATTCTGCCTGTTGAAAACAAATTCATTTAGTTTTATTTCATCACTGTAGATTATTTTCACTGGATATAGAATTCTGGTTTGCCAGTTCTTTTCTTTCGGTATTTAAAACATATGGTGCCTCTTTATTCTGGCCTCCATGGTTTCCTATGAGAAATCCGCTGTCTTTTAAATTGGTTCCAGGTTAGGTGTCAATTCTCTGGCTGCTTTCAAAGTATTTCCTTTACCTTTCATTTTCCCATCTATAACTATGATGTGCCTTGCAGTGAATCTTATTGTGTTTACTCTATTTAAGGTTTAACTTCTTGAATCTGTAGATTTATCTCTTTTGCCAAATTTGGGAAGTTTTACCCCTTCTTTCCTTCAAGTACCTTTTCAGCTTCCCTCTCTTTCTCTTATTGTTGCTGGAATCCAATAAAATAAGCGTTGGGTCTTTTGTTATACTTCCCACAGGTCCTTGAGGCTCTGTTTGTTTGTTTGTTTTTTCAATCGATTTCCTGACTCTTGTTAGGATTGAGTAATTCATTGTTCTCTTTTTCCAGGTCTCTGATTTGTTCCTCTGCATGCCTCATTCTGCTGTTAAAGCCAACATTTAATTTGTATGAGTATGTGTGGAAGGGTATTGTATTTTTCAGTTTTAAAATTTCTAATTGGTTCTTCATTATGTATTATATTTCTCTACTGACACTTTCTTTGCTGAAACTTTATATTTTTCATTGGTTTCACGTATGTTCATAATTGCTTGTTGAGCACTTTTGTGATGGCTTTTAAAAAAAATTTTTGTTAGGTAATTCTAACATTTCTATTATCTAGGTCTTGGGTCTTTCATTGAAGTTATAATTTTCCTTAATTTCAGTAACATGGGTGATTTTCTTTTTGCACTGTGGTTATTATGTCATAAGACTCTGGAATTTATTTAAGTATTCTGTTTAATCTGGCTTTGTCTGACACTGTTTTGGCAGGGAGTGGGGGAGAAGTCCAGTTTCCTCACTCTGTCTCTGTTGACACTTGTTGAGTGTGAGGGAATCCTTATTACTGCTGTGCTGGGCAAGGGTGGAAGTTCTGGCTCATTCCTAGACCTCTACAGATACTACTGTGACTGGGAAGGATAGGAATGTCTTGTTACTTCTCCCCTTATAGCCTCTTCTGACACCATAGGGACCTTGTGACTGCTTGGTGATGGTGAAAATTCTTACCTTCCAATAGGCCTCCTCTGATGCCAAGTCAGCATGAAAGTGGAGGAGCATCTCCTTACTGCTGGGTGACAGTCAAAATCCAAGTTCTCTACATGGTAGCAACTGAAACGGGGCAGGGGGGCAGGGAGGAGGTTATTATTTTTCAGTGACAATAAAAATTCCAGCTTCCTATTGGGCCTTCTCTGATACTACCCCAGTGGGAAAGTGGGTGGCTCAGTATAGCTGGGCAAAGGTGGAAGAAGTGCAGGCTCCCCAGTTGGGCTTTACTGGCATTGGTGGAGTGGTGCCACGTTTGGTAGGTGTAGAGAAGTTATGGTCTAAACATTTTCTGTCTTGCTAGGTTATCTCTTTCCTGGTCTTTTAGCTAGAGAGAGAAGATTTTTACTGTTTGTGTGTGTGTGTGTGTGTGTGTGTGTGTGTGTGTGCCCACTGGTGTTTCTGGTTTGCCAGCCAGCTTCTTCAGGTCTAAACTTAGGATAAATGAGGCAAAATAAACATCCAGAAAACTCACCACTGTATTGTTTCTTATGTCCCAAGGTTCTTAGCTGGTCTTCCTTCTTCTTTCCAACTTTCAGATCCTTATTATTATTGTTTTATTTATAATATGCAAGGGTTTTAGTTGTCCTTAACTTGAAAAATAGAGGAACAGAAGTCGACTTCACCTTTCTGTCAGAGGAAGTTGATTGTATTTTTTTGAAATAGAATTTGTACAAACGTTTGCTGTTTTTATATATGCTGGCAGTTATTTCAATGCAGTTGACATTTACTCCCAATATAAACCTTTTCATAAACTTTAGAGTCCTTTGCGTGTGTGTATGTGCTGATGAGAAATAGAATCCAAATTTCTGACCAAATTACTTGCTGCCATCTAAAGACTATTTGATTCATCTAGAGAATTTATTTTTTCTTAACTATAAATGTACTACCATTATGTCAACTTTCAAAATCATATTGAACTGATGTCTAGATAAATATATTTTTGATCAATATTTCTTTTAGACTGTGAGTTGAGATCATCTGAGTTAATTTTAATTTTAATTTCATTACTTTTATCATACTTTTCTATTCTTTTGTTCTTTTTGACACATTTGGCATACCAGTTACAGTGTAGAAACTCCGTGAAAGAGACTTGTTTTATTTGCTAGCTAACTGGATGCCTCAGATGGTACAAGGTCATTCTCATTTATTTTTTTTAAGAATCAATATATGATTTATGGTGCTTTTAATAGAGACCAAATAAACTGAATGAGATTTTATATTATTATAGTGTTACGGTATTTTCAATATTTTATATCAGAAAATTTCATTGGTTATGTCTTTGAGTTGTAACTCAAATAAACTAAGTGTTTTCTGGATTATTTTTAAAGTTACTTCACTAAAAAAAAATAAATATATGAACAATCTTTGAATAAAGCTAGTTCTCCACAAGAGACATGCTTGTGCAGTGACCAAAAGTTTTCTCATTCAACCACTAATTCATTCAAAAAGGCATTTGGGCTTCCCTGGTGGCGCAGTTGTTTAGAGTCCGCCTGCCGATGCAGGGGACACGGGTTCGTGCCCCGGTCCGGGAAGATCCCACATGCCGCGGAGCGGCTGGGCC
>NC_041222.1:21362734-21373344 GCF_002837175.3 Physeter macrocephalus
AAACAAAACAAACAAACAAACAAACAAAAAAGGCATTTGCTGAGCACCAGGAATACACTCACTGTTAAGTTAAACGTGGATAAACTGTTGGAAATTACAAGGTGATCTGCACACTGTTCAAATATGCAAAGGGAGTCGTGGCATCTTAAACAAAGTAAAGAATAGCATTCATCTAACCACTGGTATTACACTTGATATCCCTATTTTAAAGATGTACAAAAATCTCAAGTAAATGCTTGGTATCATGAAGTTAAATTTCAGTTACATTCTAAAAGATGAAATAAGAGCATTTTCTTTTTCAACTTCCATCCTTCTTATTTAATGGAACTGTTGTACTCTGAAGTTCACTGTTTGCATGATTCTGTAATGAAATTTAAAGTGCTATTATTGACTCTGTAGGAAGATGAGTTAAAAAATAATTAAATGTGCTTAATGATTTTATGATACAATAAAATATGGTCTGATTTAATAACACACATTTCTTGATCATTTTAATATATCATTTTCCTAAATGTCTTAAATGTATTATCTAACTTAATTCTTATAACAATCCCATAATATAAGACCATTGGTTGTCTCAGTTTTACAGAAAATACATCAGATTTCTATAGATTAAGTAACTTGCCCAATATTAAACAACTAGTAAGTATCTAAACAGCTCAACCCATGTTTTTCTTATCCCAGAGTTTAAGTTTTTAAAAACCATAATATACTGCCTAAGTACCAATCCAAAGGAATTACCACAGGACTTTGTTAAGGCATTTATAAGGTATACACTTCAGAGTGGGAAAATGAAGTTCTGGGATATTAGACATAGTTACAGTTTGTCCTTCAGCACAGGTTAGAGTCTAATTTACCATGGGTCATGTAAAATATCTAGATATAAAAACCAACCTAGAGCTATAAAGTAAAAAGTGACCTTTAAAATCCAATATTACAGACAAACAACTTTTGCCTCTGGAGGCTGTTGAAGGACAAAATAGGGATAGGAAAATTCACTCATATCCTCGTATACATATCACTTTTTCTAGCCAGGGCAGCAGCCACTAGAATTAAGGGATTAGAGCTGCTGAAATTGGAATGCATTTTCTCCATTTCTGAGGCTTTGGAAAACCACCTAAACTTCTATACCTTGGAGCAAACAAACAGAAACCAGCAGCTTCTAAAACTGGTCTCACAATGAAGAAGGTCGATAGAAGATTCCCTAATACACTCTTTGTACATTCTTTCTGCAATCCTTCCACCCTCTGAAATAAAACAAAACAAAACACTAGGTTTCAAGAATAAAACCATTAGCATTACAAGAAGTCTAATTGGAGTAACTATTGATAGCAGCAAAATTAGGACACACAGAGAAGCTGCTGCCTGTACTTTGAATCCTAATTTAATTAATGCAGTTAATGGCATTTCCCATACAACCATTGAGATAAGAGAGGAACCAATACATATTTCTGTAAGTTATCTCAGCATACTGACAAAATTTCCAAATCGTCTTGCTCAGAAACTGTCATATTAATGAGCCTTTTGAAATTATTGTACATGCAAATTTCAGGCATATATCTTGAAAAGTTTAGGTTCAGAAAGTCTGGGGTGAGGCCCAAGAATGAGAATTTTTTACAAGTATAATAGCTGGTTCTTGTGCAGATGTTAAAGTACCATACTTTGAGAAACATTTTCTTGGAGCAGGGACTAAGAACATCACTTTCCTTTGATTGGTTACACATAGCCAGATATATTTTCATAAGTGTAACATTTGAATTTTTTAAATTAAGGGGTTTATTTGCAATTAAATAAAATTTTATGTCATAATTATAAATCCCCATCTAGAGACCATCAGTATTACTTTCACCAAAATGGCTGCCCTATGTACCAGGCTGGTCAGACAATTAAGTTAAATAATCATAGACCCACTTGATAATTTCAACTAACTACATATATGTTTACAGAGTGTAGATGATATAAAAGGGCTAGAAATTACTCCCCACACCCCTCATTAAAATGGAATACCAATATTACAGACATGTGATTAATGTGTTCACCATACCTCCTACTCCGTCACTTGAAATAAAGGCAGTGCTAAATCAATGTATTAAAATATTTTACTGAAAGCTGCCAACAGACTGAGAAGAAGCATAAAGTTGCCGTACCTGGGTCCAAACAATGTTTGTGAAATATTTAAATATTCTACCATTTCTCCTGAAATACATTGAAACTCTGCTCCTAAACACCTGACCACCGCCAAGCTTTCATCATAAGACTTATTTGCACTGTTTCCTTCTGAAATAGTGCCTGCTTATTTAACAACTATAACTGTAACCAGTTTTCTCTATCAAAACAATTGTAACTGATTTTATTTTGAGAGTATTTTGACATCCATTACTATTGGCAAATGTCACAAACATAATATTTAGCAAAACAGACAAGTTAAAGAAGAATACATAGAGTATACAAAACCAAATCTTATGTTAAATATGGACAGTCTATTCTTATTTACTCATGGTACTTGCAAATAGTGAATTAGTGACTACTGAACCATTGTTCCTAGGGGAAATACAGAGTTAGTTTTCTATGAGTCTCTGGCCACAACATTTTGTCAGTCAATCAATATGTAACCTTGTTTTATGTGTGCTTCTGCTTAAAAGCACCTTATTTAATGTATATTGTTGATTCATTAACATTGAGCTCATTGTTAACAGTGCTATAACTCATGTAGACAGAAGCTTATCTAACACACGTATTTTCTCCATAAGACACATCACCACCTTCTTATGCTTCTGAACAGCAAACAACACTTCAGCGCTATTCTTGGGGGCCATTTTAAAAATTGAAATCACCAAGAGAAACCACAAAAATTTGAAAAAATGACACTAAGTAGATGGTGAAGAGGACTCATTTACAGTGTCCCCCTTTGGAACCCAAAGGCAGAAATCACCTTGTTCGACTTCACGTGGGAACACGTGCATCAGGAGACTCAAAATTTTTGCCACTCTGTGTTTGTCTGCGATTGACCACAAAAGTGCTGTGATATTTGATTTGGGGATTAAAAATAAATCTTAGCCATTAGGTAAATTTGCAAATATGGAATCTGTGAATAATGAGGATCAACTGTGTATGTCAAACTGTCGAGGAATGCAAGGGAATTGTTATTAGAAAGTTAGGGATGTCTTTTCTCTAAGGAGGCTGTGAGATTTGAAAAGGCATTCAAGGGGCTGAGGTTATGGCAATACAGTATTAAGCTGTGGGAAGTTATACAATTTCTTCTTTAGTATTATGTAAACTGTGTAAATATATTTTATACATCGGTTTATATGAGTTTCATAATAGAAAAGAATAAATCAAGTACATAAACATATATATAGGCAAAATTTTATTTTCCTTTGTATTTTCTTAGCTTGTAAATTATTGCTATTACTGAAATTTAAACAATTTCTATTTCTGTGTTTATATTTGGTATGCTTGAGATGAAGATATTTTAGCTGTTTAATTAATCTGCAGCATATCTTAGTGAAAGTTAAGACTCTAAATTAAGTTCTATTTGCAAGCTGTTAACTACTTAACCCAACAAATTTTATGGAATAACTCTTCCTTTTCCAGTTGGTTTATAATGCTTTCTTTTTTAGACTTAAAATCCTTACATATATCTTAGTTCTGTTTTTGTGTTCTCTGTGTCTAGAACACTGTAGCCACTTGTTTTAATATTTCTGTTTCACAATTTTTATTAGTGATCTTACTCCCACTATTGTCCAATTGTTGTTCCCTTCCTGAGAAATATTTTCTAATTTGCTTTCTAACTATATTTGTATACCCTATTGTATGAGACACTGTAATTTACAATACAAGATTTTATATTATGTAAAACTAAGAAAAAATCTTATCATCTAAACTATGACATTCCATCAACTGTAAAACACAGTCCAATTTTAGACTTGTTAAGATATGAAAAGTATGCATCTTAAAATCAATAAAATACAATCTTTTTTACATGGACTTTAGAGTAAATTTGTGAGCTCTAAAATATATCCTATTAAGGATGGCTTAGATATGCATAAAACCTATAATTTCATTTTAGGAAAAAAGATAACAATTTTTAGGCTTCCTATCTTGAAATATAGTGTGCAACTCAATATATTCTAGTCATTCCTCTCACTAAATTTCTTAGAAATTTATCTAGGTTTAGCACATTTTTATTAAGATTATTCCTATGTATTTATATAACTTTCCTCAGTACTGTGTTTACACTATATTTTTCAAAATGTTTTTTTCTGGTGTATAAGGATACTATTGATTTTCTAATTTTTTTATCATACTCCAATTCCTTGTGTTGTTTTTGTAATTCTATTATGTTTCTCTTTATTCTCTTGGTTTTTATAAGTATATGATGCTATTATCTGCTATTATTTTTCGACATTTATGATCTTATTTTATTTTGTAACTTAGTGCATTTGTTACCAGATAAATTCATTTAATCTTTTTCCTCTAAGAATCTTTAGTTATTCTCTGGTGTTTATAAAATCAAGTGCTAGCACTTTCTGACACTTAGAAACACTCAGGTTTAGAATTATCGACTAGAAGAGATGGTGTATTTTTCATTGATATGTTTTCATTCTCTTACCCAATTCTATAGTGATAAAATATGTACTTTTGAAAGATATAGCCTATATTCTTCAAAAAAGTATATTTCAAAATTGTTAGAGGCTTGTGAGAATCCCTAAGAAACCTTGGCATTATCTTATAGCCACTATTACTAATTCACTCTAAATTTTGATTCTTTATAATGACTAAACAAATAATGCATACCTGCAAAATTGGATAAAAATCAGTAGGAATCATAAAGTTTGGGTACCTTTATAGACTACACTCTTCTTCCTTGGTGATATTTTTACTAGGTAGAAGGAATAGCTATAAAATCACGTTTATTGACATAGGTGGGAATTTTGCATTAAAATGAGTTTTACATAAGAAAAGGCCCAGCTAAGTAAGTGGACCAAAATTCTGAGTGAACAGCACAGCTCAATCTTTAAATTTATGTTACATCCACACATTCCCCTAAATTGTTGTATCAAAATCATTATGAAATCACTTTTAAATTTTTCTACTAATGGGTTTTTAATTTTTTTTTCAAAATTTGAAATTAAGAGATAATTCTGGGCCCAGAATCCAGCAAAAGTAATAAAAGGACCTGTAGTAATATTCACTTATGTTGTTCAGTATCTGTGATAACAGACAAGAAATTTAGAAGTTGAAACATAAAAAAATTCTTTATACCATACTGAAATGCTCTCTTTTGAATCAAATAATCATAGTGTGGTGTTGTTTTTGGCATTCTTTTTTTTTTGTACTTCTCTTTTATTCTAAAAATTTTAATGTTTAATGAAGTAATAAATATCTCTCAAAAGTTTGATATGAATTACCCCACAGCCCTTCCATTATATTTTTGGCTATTTTATCTTTAGTGCCATGTTTCAAGTTTTTATTTAAATCCAGTTTAAAATTTGAAACATTTTTACTGGGTAGAAAATTTTTTATTTAAATTCAGTTTATAATGTTTATTGAAATTCAATTGTATTTTAAAGTGCAAGACCTTGCTTTCTTGATTCTTGCTCTCAGCTAGTTACCTAACATTCCTCAATGTTCCCGAGGGAAGCATATGCATATAAATAATGTTTAGACAAGGGACTACTTTGAAATCTTAAGGGATTTGATTTCAAACTCTAACCAATCCCTCCTGAACTGTTGGACTATCATGAAGTACTAATGCTTCAAAACTATTTTTTGTTGGGCTCATTTGATGGTATGCTATGGCGGAGAGGACAACTGTGAAATTCCCCTTATTAGCTGTCTTCTGTTTTTTGTTGTTAGTGCTTTCCTTGAAGTCGTTCCTTCTCTTCACTATCCAAAGAAGTTAACAACCCATTCACAGTCAACCATGGATCTTTCTTTCTCTATCAAGTGAAGGGTATCCAAAAATTAGAAAATCTCTTCCCACATCTTTTCAAGCCATTACTCCAGTCTTTAGTCATGTTCCAGCTCATTCACATAGGACTACTGATGTAAATTGTTTAAAAAATATTGCCTGAAAGCTTTTACGGAGGAACTTTGATGTTTCCCTCAGAGTTACTGAAACTTGAAAACCATGCATTAATTCAGTGAAGACACATTATACCCTTGGTTGAGAATATTCAAACTAATTTATTACCCTTATTTATTGTACTCAGTTTTAGTGAGTACAAGTTTGGTGTCTGAACAAATTCAAGTAAATTTATGTAATGTGCATTAGAAACCAAAAACTGCAACAAAAACACCAAAATAGGAGATGGTGAAACATCCTATGACCCAGTAATGAGTAGCATACAAACATCTTTCCATTTCCACATAGAGAAATTTAAAAACTTCAAAGCAATCCCCATCCACTTCATAAGTGAAATACCATAGCCCTAAAACAAATACCTGACATCTTCTCTATACTTTACATTATTATGTTTAATTACAACAAAGAAATTTCAGTTTCTTATTTGGAGTCTAAGTTTTCTTTTTATCAGTTGTGGTTTTCCTCCAGTAGAAATTGTGTAGTTCTTCCAATGATTTTTATGATAGACTATTCTCGAAGAACAAGACACATAATATTATCAAAGCACAAGCTATATATCCATAAAATTTTGGAAGTACAACATATATCCAGAATCAAAATGGCCACTGTAGCTGTCTGTACATAAGGACCAAGTTTCTCATAAAATACTATTTCTTAAGCAAATATGTTTCCTTAGGGAAAACATATGAACGATAATCTAGGTTCACATTTCTTTTAACAATTAGGATTAACAATAAGGACTTTGCAAAATTTGGGGGGAAGATAGTGAAAATGGAAACTAAAAGATAAAATTTTCTTGTTTTGTGATTTCGATAGAATGCCTGCCAATTGCTGCTAGCTGTCTGGAGTTTATAACCTGCGAAATTAAAAGTAAATTTAGTTTGGGTGTTGTGGAGCTGTACTATTTAAAAGTTTGAAAAATACACATGCATTGTTTTTATTTAAAACTATTCTACCTTTTAGAAGAATTTGTATTAGTGGAAATTGGACTGTGTCACTGTGTCTTAACCAAACTGACACAAACCACAACTGTATCAGTTAAGAGAATTACTGAGCACTTTTGGGTCCTCATTCTTCACGATAGTATCTTACCAGTCTAAAGATAAGGCATCAGCCCAGATAGTCTCTTAATGACACTTCAAACTCTAAATTTAAAGGTTTAATAGCAGCATTGTTTATTCAGTAAAAATGGTATAGCTCAAATGTTTTCAAATATGAGTTAATTTAATAACTCATGTCAATGTAGTTATCAAAGTGAATGAACTTACTGTTATGTACTTTAAATATCAGGAAGAAAACACTTCAAATTATTATACTAGTTACCATTTAAGAGTGAGATTAGTTAGGAATGAGAAGGACTGTTTTTCTTTATAATTCTGGGTACTGTGCACATACTTTAATAAAATGCATGTTGTAAAATGTAAGATTGTATAATTAAAACATATGGTGAAAGGATATAACATAAATGTAAAAGTTCAGTTGGAGGAACCTTACATTATCTTTATTGTGCTTCTCTCCTAAGAACTTTATCATGAATGAAATGATGCTTTCATATAGCTTTTCCCATCATTTTGCCCTCAAAGAAAAACAAACAAACTTAACAAACAAACCGTAGGCACGTGTTTCCATTCATACCTTGCTTTTTCTTAGATTTTGCATCTAAGAAACTTCAGATTTGCCAGCCCCCACAATCACATAAGCCAATTCCTTCAAATAAATCTCTCTTCTATTGCCCACCAGCTGGAGGACCCTGACTGCTACAATAATGTTACATCTTCAGAATGCTGTTAACCTTAAACATGAGATATTTTAAAGATTCTACTAGACTCATCTTGAAGTATTCTGTAGGGCCTCAAAGAAGGATATTCATAAATGATAATCTTTGGGAAAACTCCTTTTTCTGCTACCGTGAAGTAAGTTTTATAGGGGTGAACCTATAAAAGATAAAAATTTTTGCATCTCCTGGCATTTAGTTAACCATAATAATTTCAGAATAAGATGGCTTTGTTTAACTATTTTCCTGCTGCACTTGAAATTCACTGAGAAATATTTGTCAAATATGGTAGAGAAACAGATTAAAGAGAAAAAAAAGACATCATTAAGGAAAGTCTGTAAGTCAAAGCTTTACCTATTCGGAGCAACTTCTATCCCAGTGCCCTGTTTAAAAAAAAAAAAAAAAAAGGCACTGAAATCTCTCTAACCAGAAAAGGAGGGATCAAGATTCAAGAGCTTTGGGCTTCCCTGGTGGCACAGTGGTTGAGAGTCCGCCTACCGATGCAGGGGACATGGGTTCGTGCCCCGGTCCGGGAGGATCCCACATGCCGCAGAGCGGCTGGGCCCGTGAGCCATGGCCGCTGAGCCTGCGCGTCCAGAGCCTGTGCTCCGCAACGGGAGAGGCCACAATAGTGAGAGGCCTGCATACAGCAAAAAAAAAAAAAAAAAAAGATTCAAGAGCTTTTTCCTCTAGGCACGGGCTTTTGCCCATCAAAGTATACCTGACTGTACAGTCTGAGATTTTTCTAGGTAGCCTGTACTGAGAAATCCTGAAACCAATATGACCAGGGTTGCCTACAGATCATTAACCATGTAATAGTAGCCTTGCTCTTTCATAAGACTTCACAAATCTAAATTTAGCTGTTCTAGTAGTCTGACAAACCTTCTGTGGTCCTTAGGATTTATCATCAATCCCACTGATAGCAGCTGTACTTGCAGATGTAGGTATAAGCGACGTTGTTCTAAGTGACTTTCTTCTCTTTAGCTCCTGATGGGCTTTCTAAGGGTCTGCAGAAATGAGGAAACTTCTTAAGTAAGAGTCACTGAAAGAGAGAAAAAGAGGAGTGCCAGATAGAAAGAGATTGGTTGGCCTTCTTGGCTGTGGCCTATTTTACCTTTACTAAGTTACTAAAAAGAAGTGAAATTTGTTTCAGTACCCTTTATAACATCTCCCATTCTGCTCTATTTTCTCAAAACATATCCTGATTAACATATTTTAGTTATAAACCCAGGACAGCTCTAATCTTCTTTGAAAGTAGAAGTCCAAAGTTATTTAATTTATTTTTTTCTTTATTAAGTTAATATTTATTAAGGACCAAAACAATGTGCCAAATATTATTTTAGATAATGGGGAATAAGAAAGGAGCTGAACCTCTGCTCACAAATAACTTAATTTCCAAGAACAAGTCATGATATTAACACGATTTCTTGGTTGTATTTCCACTGATTTGTTTGGATACCTGATTTTACTTTCCATCTAATTGTGTGGCAGATAACTCTTAAATTATAAGGAATTGTAATGCTTGTGTTCTTCTATAATTTAGTTTCTGGGTGAAGTGTTTTAAAACTATTATTTTGAGATGTGAAAGAGAAAACTTGGTATTAGATTTTTATAATATTTCTGGAGATTTAAAAGCCCTTTAAAGTAAAACTTCTTCAAATATTAGTTTTAGCATAAATTAAAAGCTTTCCTAAAATGACTTTGAATTAGTAGAGACTGACAAAGTAAGAAGAACGTTGAATAGGACATGTACCATTTTATGGTAATTTAAAATGACTGGCACTAAAAATAGTTGTTTAAAAAATACCAGTGTGGCCATGATTTGACACCTGATTAATTTACCTTTGAATTGTAAGGTCCAATTTTAACAAGAATAAGTGATGATGACTTAACATGAGAGATTATCAATCTTTTAATATAATGGATTTTACCTTAGAGTTTTAGAAACAACTCTGGATTATTTATTTTCTCTGAAGAGATAGATGTAATTTGAAATTAATGAGTTGTCCAATATCTGACCTATTTGTGGGCACCAGGGGAGATGTATATTTGTCCCTTAGAAAAGAGCTGATTTTAAAGGGCTATATTTTAAGATTTGTCATTGGCTGGGGTTGGTTGGCAAATGCAAGAACCTAATCTTCAGTTAAAATTTTCATATGTGCAATTGCTTAGGTAATAACAATGGAAATTTATAGTTTACAAGGTACTTTTTTATACATTATATTTTATCCTCACTATAACTGTGTCTGATAAGTGCCATTACTACCATGCAAATTACAAAGTGAGAAAAATGAGTATCATAAAGGTTAAATGACTTACCAAAGCACAGATAGATTGGTCTCAAGTATATGATTCAAAATCAGCTATTCTGACTCCAAATTCCAAATCTCTTTCTGTGAATGTGTGTGTGTGAGTTTTGCACAATAAATCACATCTTAGTTTTTCCTGTTCACCTGCTCAGCAGCAATAAAAACACATTTTGTGGAAATATGAAATATGGTGTTATTAAAATAATTTTATATGTCAATCAGAATATAATTAAGATGATTTTGGAAAATTAATGACTTTTAAAAATAGAATTTAATAATCATATAATAACATTTTAAAAACCACATTTGAGAAAATTGATCTATTGTTTGTCTAAACTGTATATAGTGGATGATACCAAAGAAGCATAGTCTTTGCTAATAGGAAACTGAAAATGTAGTCAAGAATGTTGGGCTTCCCTGGTGGCGCAGTGGTTGAGAG